>NC_091984.1:225950266-226017766 GCF_044704955.1 Pristiophorus japonicus
TTTGCATGTGCCCAGCCCTACTGTGTTTGCCAGGAGTCTTGCACGTGAGAATATGATTTCTTACCCTCCTGCCTCAGGATTATAACTTAAAAAAGAATAGGAGCAGGATTCGGCCATACATCCCCTCAAGCCTGCTCCGCCATTCAATAAGATCATGTTCTGGACAACAATGGAGCAATGTGGAGATGGAGTGAACTGACTGTATTTGAACTATCGAATATATTAACCTGAGTCCATGATCGGATCAGCCATGATCGTATTGAATGGCGGAGCAGGCTCGAGGGGCCGTATGGCCTACTCCTGCTCCTATTTCTTATGTTATGTTCTTATTAACGCTGCTTCTACATTCCGCTGTGGGCTGCTGCATCAGTTATTCATCACAACAGTGCGGAAGACAGCCATATTTTCAATATAAATTTGAATTCCAAAAATGTGGAACTCGAACACAGGCATGGAAAGAAAGACTTGCATTTATATAGCACCTTTCATTAGCTCAGGACGTCCCAATGAAGTGCTTCTGAATTGTAATCACTGCTGGAACGTTATGTGATAGAGCACTGCTCAGTAGCTGCCACCCCCAGTCATAGTTATAGAGTCATTACGGCACAGAAAGAGGCCATTCGGCCCATCACATCCATGCCGGCTCTCTATAGAGCAATCCCAGTCAGTCCCATTCCCCCGCTCTGTCCCCGTAGCCCTGCAAGTTTATTTCCCTCAAATGCCGATCCAATTTCCTTTTGAAATCAACGATCATCTCCGCTTCCACCATCCTCGCTGACAGCGAGTTCCAGGTCATTACCACTCGCTGCGTCAACAAGTTATTCCTCTCACTTGCCCCTTCTTACACTTACTCAGGAGATGTGAACCTGAATTAAAGGTTGTGATCGTTGAGTAATGCGCTACAAGATTGATTTGACTGTGGGGCCGCACTTGGCTGATTTGTGAGTGTTTCCGAGGATCTCTGGGCTGATCAAAAGTTTTGCCGGAACTCTAAACTGTCTGATGTTCAAGGGTCTCTCTCTTTGCCACAGCTCCGTCAGTTGGAGATGCAGCTGGAGCAGGAGTTTGAAGAACGGCAGCTGGTCCTGCATGACAAACAGGACTTGGAGAGCTTGGTTGGAACTCTCTGTGACCAGGTGAGTGCTTCCGTTCTGCGATGGAGATCACACAATGGGTGTGATGGAAATGTCATTGAATCATAGAATGGAACCATAGAATAATTACGACACAGAAGGAGGCCATTTGGCCTATCCTGTCCGTGTCGGTTGAAAAAGAGTTACCCAGCCTAATCCCACTTTCCAGCACTAGGTCTGTAGCCCTGTAGGTCACAGCTCTTTAAGTGCACATCCAAATACTTTTTAAATGTGATGAAGATTTCTGCTTCTACAGCCCTTCCAGGCAGTGAGTTCCAGACTGCCTCCACCCTGTGGGTGGAGAAATGTTTCCTCATGTTGACCCCTCTGCTAAGGGAAATAGTTCCTTCCTATCCACTCTATCTAGGCCCCCTCCTAGTTTTATACACCTCAATTAAATCTCCGTGTCGTGTATCTCACATTACTGTATATAACTGTATCTTAACATGCTATACATGACGGTAACTGGATATGATCTGTAGCAATAAGCATACCTTACCACCAGGGGTGCACTTGCAGGGGACACTCCATACCTGTCCCACTGAGGTATATAAAGGGAGGTCGCAGGCAAGTGCAGCACTGGAGAGCTGGAATTAAAGGTGCAGGTCCTGAGTGACCTTGACTTCAACATGTGTCTCGTGTAAGTCAGTACATTAGAGTCAGGACTTAACACTCCTCTCAGCCTCCTCTGTTCCAAAGGCAACAACCCAAGCCTATCCAAACTTCCCTCAGCACTCAAATTCTCCTCTGCACCCTGAAACTTATAAGATAATGAGGGGGCTCGACAAGGTGGATGCAGAGAGGATATTTCCACTCACAGGGGAAACTAAAACTAGGGGACATAGTCTCAGAATAAAGGGCCGCCCATTTAAAACTGAGATGAGGAGACATTTTTTCTCAGAGGGTTGTAAGTCTGTGGAATTCTCTGCCCCAAAGAGCTGTGGAGGCTGGGTCATTGAATATACTTAAGGCGGAGATGGACAGATTTTTGAGCGATGAAGGAGTAAAGGGTTATGGGGAGTGGGCAGGGAAGTGGAGTTGAGTCCATGATCAGATCAGCCATGATCTTATTGAATGGCGGAGCAGGCTCGAGGAGCCGAAAGGCCCACTCCTGCTCCTATTTCTTATGTTCTTAAGTACAAACCCTGCTGTACCAACCGACGCTATATAGCTGCCTTCAGCATGGATTGTAGAATTAGCAAAACCAAGAAAGTTCAGAAAGCCGAGCTAATTATTTCTCCCCACCGCCCCATCTCTAGTCTACACTGACTGAGACCAAGAGTAATATTGCAACTGCTGCTCTGGCTGAGATGAGTCAACTCAGCCAAAACTGGGACTGAAACCTGGGTTCATCGGTTGTACACGGCTGAGCTCCACACTGAGCAGTAGGTCACCCGGGTAACACGTTCCGTTTTACCTGAATGTTCCGCTGTCGCCAGCACAGTGCAATCATGTCATCTTCTCCACAATTTACTGCTGTAAGGAGAACCCATGGCATCCACATTTTACCTCTCAACAAAGCGGTCAACTGGGATAAAAAAAAAAATTCATTCACAGGATGTAGGAGTCGCCGGCAAGGCCAGCGTTTATTGCCCGTCCCTAATTTGCCCTCGAGAGCTGCCTTCTTGAGTAAAACAGAGTGGCTTGCTGGGCCATTTTCAGAGGGGCAGCTAAGAGTTAGCCACATTGCTGTGGGTCTGGAGTCACCCATAGGCCAGACCGGGTAGGGATGGCAGTTTTCCTTCCCAACAGGACACTAGTGAACCAGATGGGTTTTTACAACAATCTGGTAGTTTGATGGTCACCATTACTGATACTAGCTTTTTATTCCAGATTTATTTAATTATTTGAATTTAAATTCCCCAGCTACTGCGATGGGTCTTGAACTTATGTCACCAGATCATTAGTTTAGGTCTTTGGATTATTAGACCATAACATAACCACCATGCTACTGAACCCATATGTAATTTGGGTCATATTGATAGAACAGTTATAGCACTGAACTGACATTATGAATTTTAATTGGGGAAAAAAAAAGCACCATTTCCCTTTAAAGTGACACCTATTTATTAATGAATGAGGTTGTCTCCTGAAATACTGCAGTTTAAAACCTTCGCCCATACACATTCGACCGATGCGGACAATCTTAGAATGGGGAGGTCGCTGATGCTGCCTGTTCAGTGGAGGTTGTTGCAATAATAGGGACTTTATTACAAATCTTCCGTCAGTCAATGCTCTCAGTCTAGCCCATCAATCACACCACAAAACGTGGAACAATCTGCTGGCTGTGGTGCCTCCTCTCTCCCGTTTTTTTTCCCTGCGATGCTGAGAGAGACTGGCACAGCTCATTATTTCTGACTGAGAGAACAGCAGTTCATTAGTTTGGGAATTTCCGTGACTGTGGCAAAGGCCCGGGACGGAGATAGAATTCCTTGTGCTGGCACGGAGATCTCGGAAGTCAGCAGAGCACGTACAAGCAGAGGATAACAAGGCTTGTCGGAGAAGGGCATTTAAAGGTTGTAGCTCTCTGTGTATAAGGTGCCACATTAGCTCATGGGCTTCATACATCGACAAGCAGCTTACAACAACAACAGCTTATATAGCGCCTTTAACATAGTAAAACGTTCACAGCAGTGTTATAAGACAAGAATTTAACACCGAGACACATAAGAAGAAATTACGGCAGATGACCAAAGCTTGGTCAAAGAGGTAGGTTTTAAGGAGAGTCTTAAAGGAAGAAAGAGAGGTGGAGGGGTTTAGGAGGAGAGTTCCAGAGCTTGGGGCCCAGGCAGCTGATTTAACAGATGAGGCTTGCTACGAAAACAGGACTCTCATGTACTTCAGGAAACACTTCTCGGCCACATAAATGGTTTCCCTTGTACCTACTGGGCGACACCATTAACCCCGAGGCTATGGCTCCTTAGCTTGCAGCCATTTTGAACACACTTTGGCATTTAGGCCAAGGCACCTCTCTGCACCTATCACAGGAGCAAATGCAACTTGATTGTTCTTATTTTTGCCTTTGTGATCAAGCGGCCTCACGGGTGGGGCTGGGAGGGAGGCAGATGGCTGCACAATGGGTTCAGTCACTTTGGGACCCGGCCTTATCTCTCTCTCTCTCTTTCTCTGCTGGGTTTAGAGGTCAAATGTACAGTGAATGTAGGTGGCCTCACCAGTCTTAGGATAAGGGGTAGGCCATTTAGGACTGAGATGAGGAGAAACTTCTTCACTCAGAGAGTTGTTAACTTATGGAATTCCCTGCCGCAGAGAGTCATTGATGCCAGCTCATTGGATATATTCAGGAGGGAGTTAGATATGGCCCTTGCGGCTAAAGGGATCAAGGGTTATGGAGAGAAAGCAGGAAAGGGGTACTGAGGTGAATGATCAGCCATGATCATATTGAATGATGGTGCAGACTCGAAGGGCCGAATGGCCTACTCCTGCACCTATTTTCTATGTTTCTATGTGCCTCCAGCATTGGAGTCTCCACGGATTAAAGATTAATCTCCTGGACACTGCTGCAAGCAGCCTGGGAGAAAAAAAGAACATAGGGTGTTAAACAAAATGGTATTTTTTTTTCATTTGTTTTGAACACTTTCGTTTATTAATATTGAAGATAAGAACATAAGAACATAAGAATTAGGAACAGGAGTAAGCCATCTAGCCCCTCGAGCCTGCTCCGCCATTCAACAAGATCATGGCTGATCTGGCCGTAAACTCAGCTCCACTTACCCGCCCGCTCCCCGTAATTCTTAATTCCCTTATTGGCTAAAAGATGGGGGAAGAAGGCTGTTTGAGTGGGTGGGGTAGTTGGCAGCGAGAAGTCATGTGATGAAACGCCCCCTCCAGAAATAACTGCAACCAGATTTGGCAACTGGAGACGTACCTGTCCTTATTGTCGTCACCTTGGACTCCAAACATATCGGCCACAAATTGCGGTCGGAGGCTTCCTTCGCACGAATGCCTCCGACCCGAAAAAAATCTACCAAAGTACCTGGTGGTCATGGAGACACCTTCAATTGCGGTCGGAGGCCTTCACTCGATGCACAGCATACAGGGAGACAATTTCCCCATACGTAGGGAAATGCTAGAGTCACATGGGCCTGGACCACCAATCACTCGCTAGTATTCTCATTGATAAAAATGGGAACTCTGTTTTTATGAGTTCCCATTACTATCAATGATAAAACCCTCCTAAAACAAGAAACACAGCATAATAAATTTAAAAAAAAAAACAGCTCGCATATTTAAAATTAATTGAAATTAAATGTTTAAGAAAACATTTTTGTTTTTGGAAATTTTTTGTGTGTGTTTAAATAGGGTTAAAAATAAACTTACCTTAATGGACGGAGTTTTTAATACTGAAATGAGCGATTAAATTTAATTTTTATATGTTTTAAAAGTGTTGCGCTTTTACCAGGCCGCAAAAGTTTGAAGGACATTCACTGGGCATGAGTTGGGCAAATAGCCCAATCTCTCCTTCTCCCAGGGAATGCGTAGAAGAAATTTTGACAAATCGGAAAACCGGTTCTCTGCGCATGCACATTGCGGCCTGGGAACCAGTTTTTGCGAGGCCGCACCTGGTGCGAGCGCACTTCGGAATTTTCGGCCCATCAAATACACTGCACTCAATTGGCACAGCGTCATTGTCAACCGAGCGTATTTGACAGCGACATTACTTTACATAAAAGACGAGAACCAAGTCACTGCTGGAGTGGAGCTAAGTAAAGATTTATTTGAAGTTTACTTTAATAGACGGTTAAAATTAAACAGCACTCTTCAGTTTAATCACAGAAATGCAAGCGACCAAAAGAATGTTGGGTATTTACAGTAACTAATTTCACACTCAGATTATATTGTGGGCTGTCTTGCTTTAATTGGGTAAAAATTAACATCAGGCAGTATCTGACCACCTAAATGGGTCTTGAGTTACTGCAGTGGGACAGTCTTGAGCTAAATTCTAATCTCTTGACATTGGCATGTGATTGGAAGCAGCCCTGTTGAATAACATCACAGAATTAGGAAAGAAATGAAAAACTATGATATTGTTCCCCCCCCCGATAACAACACAGCAGACATGAGCAGAGAGGAAAGGCAGAAATTGTCCAGCTGAACACTTTTCTCCCACCTTGTCATGGTTTGGAGACTGACAGCAGCTGTAGAAATTCAAATTGTTGCACGACATTTTTTGAAGAATTAACTGCTGCTAATAATGGAGCTCTCCTAATCCAGATCGGCCACCGGGACTTTGATGTGGAGAAGCGGCTACGCAGGGATTTACGACGGAAAAACGCTCTCCTGGCGGACGCGCAGCTGTTGCTGGGCACGATGCAAGACCCCGGTCAAGCCGCCAACAAGCAGGAGGTGGAGAAACTACTGGTGCAGGTCAGTCAAAAGCCCACTTCATCCTATGGGTTGAACCTCCCTTATCTGGAAGCCTCGGGACCTGGCCTGTTCCGGATAAGGGATTTTTCCGGACGAGGGGTGGTCACGTTAAATTGGATGGCACAGGACACTGAGCAAGGGGATATCGGGGCTGGCTGGCTGGCTTGGGGCTGGGAGTGCGGCAGAGAGATCATGGGGAGCGGGGCGGGGGGGGGGGGGGAGGGGTGGATCACTGGCTCAGTTCAGCGATTGCGGGAGTCGGCAGCAAGGAAGGACTTCAATTTGTTCACGTCGGAGTTCTGTGCATGCGCCACCCGGTGGCCGGGAATGGTTCCGGACGAGGGGTGGTTCCGGATAAGGGAGTTCTGGATAAGGGAGGGTCGACCTGTTTTTCTCTCTCCACACTGCCATTCGAAATAAAGAACAGGCAGGCAAGTGGGATCGAGATCAAATCTGACCCCAGAGTGGCCTAAGCAGTTGGTTTCTTAGCCATGAGAGCCCAGACTTTTAATGCAGCCTGTGACGTCTAGCCATTGTTTACAATGAGGAATTTTACCACAAGCTTGCGTTTCTAATCATGCTTCTCTCCTTCCCAGTCCCCACCCTGTTTCAATTTTCTCTCCAAATGTTCTCTCCTGAAGGCCTTGTTGTTGGCCAGGTGGTGTTGGCCATTCTCCAGTACTTTACCCAACTGGCCATTCCTCTTGTGTGAGCCCCAGATGTGTTGAGGGAGGGTCCTCACAGCTGCGACCTCACCCAAGAGGAACACTTTGCCACAGGAGTGACCGGACATAGAAACATAGAAATTTACAGCGCAGAAGGCGGCCATTTCGGCCCATTGTGTCCGCACCGGCCGACAAAGAGCCACACGTCCCTCGATCAACAGCCCTGAAGGTTACACATAAACCAATGAACAATGAACAATGGCGGGCAGGTAAAGAGCACCCAGCCCAACCAGTCCGCCCCACACAACTGCAACATCCCCTGCACCGAAACATCAAATCAGAAGTGAAATCAGATGAGTGCTTAACTGTTGTTAACCCTGTCACACTGACGCATGTTGTCATGGATACGCCCCTCGTTTAAATCCATTAGTTCATTGTAGAGACCAGGAATTGAACCTAGGTCCTTCCTGCTCTAACGATTCAGAACTACAGAATATATTTTACTCACTTGTAGAAATGCGGGGAGCCTAAGATGGAGAAAATTAAGTGCTTCAATTACCAGAATACATTGACTATTCTATGAATATATTGTCCATAAATAATGCAGAGGATAAAGAATGGTAGGCAGTAAGACATTAAATGTAGAGGTGACGATATAAACATTTTAAATTAGAGCTTTGTACCATTTGACCGTGATTATTTACAACACAACTGAAAAAGACAGTGGAATTTTCTGCATATATTTTTGTCTTGTTGCAGGCAGGTTTAAGACATCACTGTGGTCCATTTAGTTGTCCTGTGGAATGTTCTGCTTGCAATGTCGAAAGCTAATGGAGCTTTTCAAAATTTATCTCTATGGCACATTTACCATTAGAATTGAGCAATTTGTTGTCACCATTTCCGTACCTCTGCGCGATTGACCGGTTCTTGGTCTAGAGACAGGAAGACTTTGAGCAACTAATCTCACACTGAATGGGCCTTTGCAGGCTCCTCTTCTCCCTCCCCTGTCGCACAAAACACACAGGCTTTGGCAGCAATTTTACAATCCTCTGGTTCCTTGAAGGCTTGAAAGGCCTGTTGGCCTTGGAAAGCTATTTCTTTCTCCTGTGCTCTTCAAGTTTATGGAGTGTCGATTCTATGTTCCAAGAAGTCTACGCGAAGAAATGATTTCCAACGGTCACCTCAGTTTCTTAGTGGCAGTTTTAAATTGGTGACGGCTCATCGCTGTCTCCCCAATCATCTTTCGGTTTTCATCCTACAAAACACTTCAAAATTCAAAAAAAAATCTATTAAGTTGCCTCCGCTCCGGTGGAAAATAGTCCGAGGGGGCGAAATTCAATGCCAACGGGGCACCAATGCATTACCGCCTGGGCACATGCTGACCATATTGGGCAGGAGTTTAGCGGCGGCGCTATGGGGTTGCGCCTCGATCTCCTGCGCCCAGAGGTCGTGACACCACCACTGCACGCATCGCCCCAGCCCTGAAATTGACTTTCGCCCCCCCCCTGCGGTAGCGCCGGGCAAAAACACCGACAGCTGCAGGAGGAGCGGATCGAGCGGCCGGCCGTTGCCGGGGCGATGATTGATTAATGGCGAGGCGGCTGAGCCAAGTGGGGACAAAAAAATAACCTACCTTGGTTTTCATGCTGCTGCTCCATTTTCTTCACGGGGTCCTGGCCCCGATCGCTCAGCCCAGCACATCCCCCCGCCCCCGTTCCCGAGGAGGTCCGAGTATGTCCCTTTCATTTTGCAAAGGCCTGCAGCGATGGCCCTTCCTCTAAAGGGAGGGGAGGGCCCCTTGGACGTGGCAGCACTGCACGGCCCAGTGTGCAGTGCTGCTGAGGTGCCCGCCCCGTTAGCGCTCCAAGCAGGAAGTGAGGTGCTTGATTTAATGCTCCACTTCCTTCCGGGGATGCTAATCCAAATTTTTTTGAGAGGGGGCGGAAACTTTAGCGCCTGGCTCCAAGTTTCCCACCTCTCAAATGTTACCGCCTCCAATTGTCTCACGAATTTCACCCCCCAAGTATCTCAAGTATCTGCTCATAGCTATCATTTGTTGTCCCTGGTATGATCCTGGTGAATCTATACTGTGTGCTCTCTGTGACTTTAACGTATTTTCTTTAATGAGGTACTGAAAACCAGACATGGTACTCAAACTTTGGCCTAACCATTGCCTCATACAAATTGATCATTACTTTGCTCTTGTATTCTATGTCCCTATCAATAAAACCCAAATTGCTATTGCCTATATGCGCTCGGAATCGTTCCACTAGCAAAGACCAGAACTTTCATCTGAGCAGATCGCGCCAGAGTTGAATTCACGTCTTCGGGATCCAAGGATAATGCGCTCAGCAACCCCTCACTCTATTTCTTTGATAATATGGATCTATTTGCATTGGTAGGTTATGTCAATTTTGCTGTGGCTGTTTCATTTTGCGTCCATTTTCCTGGGGCATGAGAGAGAGAGAGGGAGAGACTTAGCCAGTCACTTTGTATCCAGCGGAGAAGGGGAGGAGAACTATGCTTTCAATGCTTGTTGAAGGACTACCAACAGGCAAGTTGGAGTGTATTCAGCCTTTGGCAATTATGAAGACGGATGAGTTAGTCGTAAAAGAAAGAAAATAAAGACTTGCATTTATATAGCGCCTTTCACGACCACTGAACATCTCAATGTGCTTTATAGCCAATGAAATACTTTTGGAGTGTAGTCACTGTTGTAATGTGGGAAACGCAGCAGCCAATTTGTGCACCGCAAACTCCCACAAACAGCAGTGTGATAATGACCAGTTATGTTCATTGGGGGATAAATATTGGCCAGGACACCGGGAATAAATCCCCTGCTCTTCTTTGAAATAGTGCCGTGGGATCTTTTATGTCCACCTGAGAGGGCAGACAGGACCTCAGTTTAACGTCTCATCTGAAAGTCAGTGCAGCACTCCCTGAGCACTGCACTCCGCGGAGTGTCAGCCTAGATTTATGTGCTCAAGTCTCTAGAGTGCGACTTGAACCATTTGAATACACCATAAAGGAATATTGATTCTATGTTTGACCTTGGGGCAAAGAAGCATCTGATCCCCGATGCGGGTGAGAGTGCAGAGGAGCTTTGTGTCTGATTTTTCATAGTAACTGAGGAAAAGGAGGTGGTTGTTCAGACAATCCTTAACAGGGTATGCTATGTGAACACGGCTAATCCTTGGCAGTCTAGCAATGGTGGGATAGTGGTGATATTTGTCCAAGTTCTCGGTGGTTAGGGACAAAACTGAGAAACAAAACTGAGCTGGCGATATAATTGTGGTGACTATATTCAGCTGCATCAAGTTGCTTACTTATCATTTGTTCTTGAGGTGTGGGTGATGCTGGTAAAGCCGCATTGATTGCCCAACCCCAGTTGCCCGAAGAAGACATTGGAGGGCTTTCATTTTAGAATTCAAAAATCGGGCGCAATCCGCTGAGCCGGAAGTTCTGGTGGAGCCCAGGTGCTGATGGTTCGATGATGGTGTTAGGTCAGGGGTTCCATTAATCTGGCCAAGGGATGATGAACGAACAGTGGTTCCATGTGCAGATTAGGGTGGAGTGTGAGAGGTACTTGGAGATGTTCTTGTTGCGAAGATGTTGCTGCCTTTGATGCTCTTGTTTGTCGGGGTTGTGGAGCTGAGAAGTGCCATTGTTGGTAAGTTGTTGCAGTGCATTCAATAGCTCATGTGCATGATTACTGACCTGATAAAGGAAAGGCTATTGATGAAGCAGCTGGAGGTGGCTGATCCACCAGTCTCCTGGATGACTATCCTGAGGTTAACTGTGAATACACGACTGGACTGGAAAGTCGGAGCTATGTATATCCATCACCATGTTTAAGAGCCTACAAAGCAGACAGGTGAGAAATCCACAAAGGCATGCCTTTTGTTTAAACTCATTCACTGGATGTGGACATCGCTGGCAAGGCCAGCATTTATTGCCCATCCCAAATTGCCCTTGAGAAGATGGTGGTGAACCGCCTTCTTGAACCGGTGTAGTCCGTGTGGTGAAGATCTTATTATAGTTTCGTGTAGTGGTTTGATGCAACTGAGTGGCTTGTTAGGCCATTTCAGAGTCAACCACATTGCTGTGGGTCTGGAGTCACATGTAGGCTAGATCGGGTAAGGATGGCAGATTTCCTTCCCTAAAGGACATTAGCGAACCAGATGGGTTTTTACAAGCCGGTAGTTTTTATGGTCACCATTACTGATACTAGCTTTTTATTTCAGATTTATTTAATTTACAGAATGTAAATTCCCCAGCTGCCGTGGTGGGATTTGAACTCATGTCTCCAGATCATTAGTCCAGGCCTCGGGATTACTGGTCCAGTAACATAACCATAATCAGAGACAGGGTATTCGGCGACGAGTGTCTCTCCTCCTGACTCCCCAAAGCCTTTCCACCATCTACACGGCACAAGTCAGGAGTGTGATGGAATACTCTCCACTTGCCTGGATGAGTGCAGCTCCCACAACACTCAAGAAGCTTGACACCATCCAGGACAAAGTAGCCCACTTGATTGGCCCCCCATCCACCACCTTCAACACTCACTCCCTTCACCACCGGCACACCGTGGCTGCAGTGTGCACCGTCTACAAGATGCACTGCAGCAACTCGCCAAGGCTTCTTCGGCAGCACCTCCCAAACCCGCGACCTCTACCACCTAGAAGGACAAGGGCAGCAGGCACATGGGAGCACCATCACCTGCAAGTACCCCTCCAAGTCACACACCATCCTGACTTTGGAATATATCACCGTTCCTTCATAGTCGCTGGGTCACAATCCTGGAAGTCCCTCCCTAACAGCACTGTGGGAGCACCTTCACCACACGGACTGCAGCGGTTCAAGGCGGCGGCTCACCACCACCTTCTCAGGGCAATTAGGGATGGGCAATAAATGCCAGCCTTACCAGCGATGCTCACATCCCGGAACAAATATAAAAAATAAAATGCTACCGTATCCCTATTTGCAAAATATTAAGTGCGTTTTGGGACACTTCCCATTTTCCAAGTCCAGAGAGAGTTTTGGTGCAAGTTGGCAAAAGCCAAAACTTGAAAACTTCCAAGTGTGTGAAAAGAAACAAAGAAAGACTTGCATTTATATAGCGCATTTCACGACCTTAGGACGCCCCATAGTTCTTCACAGCCAATGAAGTACTTTTGAAACGTAGCCATTGTTGTCTGCTGAAGGAATGTTTACGTCTGTGCTGCCCAATCAAATACAGAAAATCCAAAATTCCACCAATCCAATTGTACAGTTTGGGGGTGTTTTTATATGTACAGGAACTCCTGTGTCAAAAGGAGAGTTGGAAATGAGAGCGAGAAAAATGCAAATGTGTCCCTTTAACAGATTGCAATGAATTCAAAACTGGGATCTGCAAAACAGGAACTGACAGAATATTGCCCTCAGACATGTAAAGATGAAGGGCTAGAAATTCGGCTGTTTGGCGCCACCATTAGCGCCAGAGAGGGGCGCTAAGTGCCCGCTAAACACCTCCCGCCCGAGTGCCGCGCTGTCAGCGCCTGCTGCCAACTAGCAGTTTGCGCTACGTTCGCTAGCCCCGCCCACTGGGTGACGTCACCGAGTGTGTAACGCCCCTGTGGACCCACGTTTGCTAAATTCACTCTCCCGCCTGTGGTAGTGCCTGGCGCTGAGACCGGAGGGGGAAAGCAGTCGGTCCAGAGAAGATCCCGGGGCGATATCGTCCTGGGTGCAAGGTAAGTGCTGAAATTTCTGTTTTTCAACTTCTATTTATTCGTGGCAGTAGTGGGTGAGAATTATTGAAACTTTCACAAGGATTTTTTTTCCATCTTCAGGAGCTAGGTTGCTGGCATACTAGCGGCAAGAGATTGAGTCGGCCTCCTGCGCTATCTTTCCGCTAATGCCCTAAGAGGAGTGTGGAACGTTTCCCTTAACGCTCCACTCTCCTCTTGGGGCGATACAACTGAATATCCCACTTTGAGGCGGTAGACATCGCCCGGCGCTAAAGGAAGGGCCCCAGCGGCATCACCGCCTTAAAGTGGGCGATACCCGAATTTATAGCCCGTAGTATCTATTCTATTGGCCCAGAAATTCCTCTGGGGGTCTTCCCGCGGGCAATTGCCTCCTCGCTGGATATTTTTTACGAATTTACCTGGTGGTCTAGGAGGCGCCCTGATTTCCGATGGGGAGGCCTTCTCCTCCCGCACTGCGAAGCGTGCTCCCGCCCAGAGGGACCCGACGCAGAAGATGCAGTCATGTGTGACTGCTCAGCCAATCAGGTAAGTACTCCACAGGTTCCCTTTAATAGCACCGAGACCCGCGTAACTACCAGTTCTCAGTCCTATTAATGGGAACAAAAGCAATCACACAAAACAATAAGAAATAAAAAACAGACCACACATATTTAAAATTAATTGAAATTAAAGTTATTATGTCTTATAAAAATAAATTATATTCCTGATTTTTTAAAAAAGTTTTTAAAATTATGGTTAAAAATAAACTTACCATAGTGGGAACGGTTTTTAACAATAAACTATGTGTTTATAATTTTATTTTAAAATGTTTCTGTGTATTTTTAAACACGCGCCTGTAAAAGTAAGCTATACGCCTGCTTTTTCAGGCTCAAGATTTTTGAGGACATTTGCTGGGCAAGATATCCGCAAATATCGGAAATCTTGCCCTGCAAGTGTCCTCGCTCCCGATATGCGTTGGAGCTGTCAGATCGGAAAAGCCGGTTTTCAGTTCATGTGCCTTGTGCGCTGAAAACCGGCTTTTCCGATGTCTTCCCGGGTCCGTAGGAACTTCGTACGGAACCGGGACATCGAATTTCAGCACCATTATGGTCACTACCACGCTGAACTTTCTATTCCTGTTCTACCTAAGTTCCAAATATGATGTCCTACACGCTCTTCGATCTCCTTGCATCCTTACTGTGTTGAAATTAAGGTGTGTGGCACTGCCTTCTACTATAACTCATTCATCCCATGATTTCAACTGCTGAACTCCCTACCTTCCTCAGTCTTTCCTTCCCCTAACTATATACAGGCTTTTAGAAACCTCAACCCTTCTTAATTTATCTTGCACAGAAATTACAACTCGGCAAAAGCAACTTGTATTTATATAGCACCTTTAACGTAGTGAAACGTCCCATGGCTCTTCAAAGGAGTGTGATAAAATAAAATTTGACACTGAGCTACATAAGGAGATATTAGGGCAGGGCTTGGTCAAAGAGGTAGGTTGTAAGCAGCATCTTAAAAGGAGGAAAGAGAGGTAGAGAGGCAAAGAGGTTTAGGAAGAGAGTTCCAGAGCTTGGGGCCCAGGCAGCTGAAGGCACGGCCACCAATGTTGGAGCGATTATAATCAGGGATACTCAAGAGGGCAAAATTAGAGGAGCGCAGATATCTCGGTAGTGGGAGTAGTGGGGTGCTGGAGGAGATTACAGAGATTGGGAGGGTCGAGGCCATGGAGCGATTTGAAACAAGAATGAGAATTTTAAAATTGAGGCGTTGATTAATCGGGAGCCAATGTAAGTCAGTGAGCACATGGGTGATGGGTGAGCGGGCTGTTCGTGGTGTCTATGCTCCTGCCTAGGCCCATGTGCCCACTATGTTACTGTATCGCTTTACTTCCCTTTTCTTTGATCAACCATCTAAAAGTTAATGTTGACTTCCTCAATCAATAACAGCCCTCTGTATTTAAAAAAAAAGTTTCTCTCATTCTCTGTCCTAAGTTTCTGAGATTTAAGTTTGTGTCTGTATACTCTCGTTCTAGCCTCTCAATCACTGGGATTGGTTCTTCTACTTTTAGTGGTTACCGTACTTCATAAGAGGAATGATTTTCAGTGTGCAAGGCCGCGAGCTAAACTATGCTGCATTTAACAAAGCATCAGGGCCAATGTATCCTTTTAATACTTTTCGTGATGCAGTTTTACTCTTGCAGGCACTCAAAAAAAAAAAGACTTGGGGAAATATTCTGGGACTGATCGGATCATAATCCAGCCTACAGTCACCTCAGTGCCAAGTTAGCACATGATCTAATGATTGAGATATGTCTTCCAGCAGGCCTCAACCTTTTCAGTACTGACGTTGTTGTGCCTTCAAAGCAAGCACAGTTTCTATTTTAAAAAGCAAAATGTCCCTTGAGATTAATCAAAAATGATGACTTCAGTCTTGGGTTGACTTTATATCTATGTAGGTAATGTGGAGAAGACACATTTAGATACTAGACCCTATCCCATGCTTCTGGTAACCATGGCAACCAACAGCCGACTGGAACAACCCACTTGAGATTGGGGCAACATTTTTGAAGGGGTTAAAAATGAATGAAAACATATAGGGGTGGAAATTCCATCGCGCCTCTGTTGCGGTGTTAACCCGGGCGGTGCTGTAAATTTTGCGCCGGGAAATGATTTGCGTCTTCAGCCGCAAAATTCACCAGCCGGGCCCTGAGTGTGGAACGGAGCGCGAAGGAAGGCGTTACACACCTCTTCGGGCGCTAGGCCAGCTGAGCAACAGAAAATCCCGAGCTAAACAGCCGGCCTCAGAGAGGCTTCCGTGGAAAAAAAATCTGATAAAACCCCCACCACCAAAAACATTCCCAATACTTTTACTGACGCCACATCCACACATAAATCGCAAAAATAAAGAAATAAGAAACAATCACACTTACCTCAGGTCGACAATACTTCACTCACTGCGGCTGCTGTAGCTCGGACTGCCAGCTTTCACAGGCGGTCCCACCAGGGGGCGCTATGGATCCGGCGCGAGCCAAATATCGAGACGGGCGGTGTCGCAACCAGGGGGCGTTGCACACCGGCTCGCCTCTCCCGGGCGGTAATGCTCCGCGCCCCGGCAAACCCCGGCACCGAATGTCCTGGTGGGGCCGCCCGCCTGGAAATGCTAACAGAGGCGGCAATGAGCCGAAAGTCCAGCCTTGTACAAAGTATTACCTGGGTGTAATACAAAGCAACAGTTTGATCGAGGGACGCGGATGGATTATATGTGGACATCTGGCAGTGATTAAAAAGCAGCGACTTAATCGCAGGGTTCCGATAACGTCCTAATCTGTGAGAGTGAAGCTTAAATCGGTCCTAATCTACAACTGAAGCTCTCACCCCTGACACCACTGCAAGATATCCTGTTGTTGTTATAAATGCACACTCTTCATTTTATCCCGTTTTTTGGGGTCTGCTTTCTTGCCAACAGTGGCTCGGGAAGTCAAAGATCCTCCGCAGGCTCTGAGCATTTTTTGGAAGGCGATTTTGTTATTTGATTACCTTAATTCACCGGCTTCTCTGTAGTAATTATAACACCCCGGACACAGGTCCTGTCCCATAAAATGGTGGGTTCTGTCGGCAGCCTTGTGGACTCCAATAGTTGAGTTGAGTTTACAAGATTTCCCCCCCTCCCCCTGTCTTTATCTGAATATTACTCTTCCACTCTTTTCCCCCTGTCCCAAGAACTGCAGTTTCACTGTTCCCAATGTGAGCACGGATATATGTGAGATGGTCTTCTGGGGAGGGGTAGAGAGGTGACTTCCTATCGCTCTGCTTTAATATTTTTGCAGTCATAACAGGCCCTGACTCTGGAGTTTACAATCCTGCTTTGTTGTAGGTCGCAAATCAGCCATCCATCATAGGCAGTTCCACGTATCGAGGATGACTTGCTTCCACGCCGAAAAGGGATGAGTTCACAGGTGATTCAATGAAGGACCTAATATTCCAGGTCCCGAACTACATGTTGAAGGGTGGAAGATGTCTGTGCGTGGAATTTTTTAACGTGTGGTGGCTGTTACACACCAGCCACCACACGGGCTTGACAGAGCTAGGTCCTGGTCCAGTGGCAAGGATTAACCAAGACGACTGGAGACCAGCTCTGCTGTACGGACCTAGTGCGCACACATATCGCACAGTGTGGGCTGGGCCCGTGCTGCCCCCTGGGCCCTCGCCTCTTCTGGGCCACAAACTCTCACCTCTCCTGGGCCCCGATCACATCCCTCTACGAACTCTTGCCGCTCCTTCGCCCCGACCTTGCCACTCCTGCTGTACCTGCCCGCCCTCTTGCAGCAGCACGCTGCTCCCTGCAGTGGTATGCCACCGCACGCTGCTCCCTCCGATGGCCCCGGCCTGCTGATGGTCTTGCAGGCCGGGACCGTGCCGATTTCCGGGTTTGGCCGCCACACGCTGCTCCCTCTGATGGCCCCGGCCTGCTGATGGTCTTGCAGGCCGGGACCGTGCCGATTTCCGGGTTTGGCCGCGGCACGCTGCTCCCAATGGCCGCACACCATTCAGTATAAGAATAACAAGATAAGGGAGCTAAATGTGTGGCTGGAGAGATGCAGAGCAGATCAGCCACGATCTCATTGAATAGCAGAACAAGCTCGAAGGGCTGAATGGCCTGTTCCCATGCTCCTATCGATGCACAACCCGAACCCTTAGAGAGTTACGCTCTGAAATGCTTTCCATTGCTAAAATAGCGATATCCCGAGCTGTTCGCCATTCATCAGAGAGATGGTGTAATTACACTCGAAGGACCCGTTCATGGTCTTTGACAGTGTAATGTATGCACCTGTGAGTATCCGGTGTAACTGCGTGTGTATCTTGTAGGCTGCCTGTGAATTCTCTCCGAGTGCAGTGCTCAATAATGTGCCCCAGAGTCTGATTAGGAGCTCCACAGTCACATGATGGAGATGCTTTAATCTTCCACCTATGGAGAAGGTGGCAGCATCGACCATGACCAGTTCTGAGGCGGTTGATGGTTGTCCACTGCTTGCGAGGAAGGTTTGATCCTTCAGGTTGTACTGTGGGGCCCTCTATAAGGAATCCATTCCGTATGCCGCAGTTCTTCCAAGCATTTCACCATCGGTCATCGAGGCTGAGGGGAGATTGCTGAAGGGCTTCGGTGACAGTCCAAAATGGCCTTCTAGATTGGAGACAGGTTGGTGGTAGAGTTCTGGATGATTTGGAGTTTATAGAAAATGGAGGGTATTTACTATTTGTGCTGTTCCTAATATCAATTTAACAAATAAATGACAGGAATGATCTTGGATTAAATTATAAACTGTGAAGGCTTTATTTCCTTTTTTGTTAAGTGGTAGAAATTGATCAAAATAAATCACAATGAAGTTCTCCACTGATGTGTTCATAATCACATGGAGTGGATGGAGAAAACCACCAGTGTTGGAAATCTGAAGTAAAATGCTGGAAATACACAACTGGTCGAACAGCAATTGAAAGGAAGAGATTGTTTTTCGATGGGGCCCTTCATCACATCTGGCTGGTTCATCAAATAAGGACGCTTGCATTTATAACACATCTTTCTCACCAAATATCTCCAAGCGCCTCATGCAGTGGACCAAAGCCCGGGGTCTACTGTTGTGTACGCAAACGTATGACAAAGGATCCCATCGGAAACACAAAGCTGTCTTTCCCCTTCAGGTGCTGTTTGCCCTGCGACCTACTTCCAATACTTGGCCTTGGTGCTATTTATTATTAATGATGTCAGCTGTGATTCAGTGGGGCAGCACTCTCGCCTCTGAGTCAGAAGGTTGTGGGTTCAAGTCCCACTCCAGAGACTTGAGCACAAAAATCTAGGCTGACACTGAGAGAGTGCTGCACTGTCAGAGGTGCCGACTTTCGGATGAGATGTTAAACCGATGTCTTCCCCCTCAGGTGGCCGTAAAAGATCCCGTGGCACTATTTCGAAGAAGAGCAGGGGAGTTATCCCCGGTGTCCCGGCCAATATTTATCCCTCAATCAGCATAACAAAAAACAGATTATCTGGTCATTATCACATTGCTGTTTGAGGGAGCTTGCTGTGCGCAAATTGGCTGCCGCGTTTCCCACATTACAACAGTGACCACAGTTCAAAAAGTACTTCATTGACTGTAAAGCGCTTTGGCATGTCTGGTGGCTGTGAAAGGAGCGCTATAAATGTACATCTTTCTTTTTTTACTTGCCTACTTATTGGTCTCTTTCTGCCCATTTAAAAAGTCCTTTCCTGCTGGTTAAAAGTGTGGTACTAATAGATTAACCTCCTCTCTGCCTCGCTGTTGGCGGCAATGGGTTGTTTGGACTTACTGCAGCTGTATCTGATCCTCAGCAAACATTCTCGGTGCGGTTTTTTCCATCTTAATACGATTAAAACATACATTTGCGAAGATGTTGGAGTGGAAAACTTTAGCAATGAGGAAAGATTGGCTAGGCTAGGGTTGTGTTCCTAGGAACAGAGGAGGCTGAGGGGAGATTTTGTTGAGGTGTATAAAATTATATGGGGCCTAGATAGAGTGGATAGAAAGGATCTATTTCCCTTAGCAGAGGGGTCAATAACCATGGGGCAGAGATTTAAAGTAGTTGGTAGAAGGATTAGAGGGGAGATGAGGAAACAATTCTTCACCCAGAGGGTGGTGGGAGTCTGGAGCTCGCTGCCTGAAAGGGTGGTAGAGGCAGAAACCCTCGTCACATTTAAAAGGTACTTGGATGTGCACTTGAAGTGCCGTAACCTACAGGACTAAGGACATAGTGCTGGAAGGTGGGATTCGGCTGGGTAGCTCTTTTTCGATTGGTGCAGACTCGATGGGCCGAATGGCCTCCTGTGTGATAATTTTTCTATGATTCTATGAACTCTGCATTGCCAGGTAGGACGGTGCCAGTGAGAATTCTGAAGTTGGATCCTATCATAAATAGATGTAATCAAAACGGTAATTATTTTTGCCGCACACAAGTCCCAGTGGGATTTGGGTTTAATACTGTTTGCTGTGGACAAGAATGGCTTTAGTTTCCTGGCTTCCCAAACTAATAGCGATGAGTTGGCTACTTGTCTATGGTTGTGAGCCCAGAAATCCAGGACATGGCTTTAAAATGAATCAGCCTCGAGCAAAACTAGTGGTTAGCAGAGACTTTCTCCCCATAGGCTCAAAGTGGATACAAGAAACACTCTCAGTGAAACAGTTGAGTCTGAGATGATCAAATTTTTTATAAAGGAACTGGATTTCTCATTGAGATTGGGTTTTTTGAGGTTTACAGAGTATTGACTGAAATCATCAAATACTCAATGGGACATAATCATTTCTGTGTTGGGGAACAGATCCGTGCGGAGAGCAGTAGGCCAAGGTTGAATAGAGGAGATTTGCAAATGGAGTATTATTCTGGTGTTTCACTCAATGACCGTTGAATATCGAGGAGCATTTACGCAAAGATTTCCTTCAGGGTGTTAAATGCGTGAGATAGAATCCATCGTGAATGGTATAGGGAAAGAGCAGGCTTGATACTCTTTTCACCTTCTATACTGGCCCTGAAAGTGCGGCCTCTCCAGGTGTGTACGATGTGCACACATGCTCGAAGAGGACCCGCGTTCAGGGTTCAGGCGCGTGATGCGTATGCGCCGAAATCCAGCACTTGCGATCTGTCAACATTTCTTTAGACCGTTCCAACGCATCCCTGGGAGAAGGGCCTTCGCGGGCGGAGATTTTGGGCTATTTGCCCAACTCCTGCCCAGCGAATGTCCTTCAAACTCTTACGCGTAAGGCCTGCTTTTACCAGTGTAAGAGTTTTAAAAGATAGAAAAATTAAATTGTATCACTAATTTTTATATTAAAAACCCTGTCCATTAAGATAAGTTTATTTTTAACCCTATTAAAACATTTTTAAAACATTTTCAAAAAAATATTTTTTTTGCTAAAATATTTAATTTAATTTAATTTCAATTAATTTTAAATATGTGAGGTGTTTTTTTTAATTTATTGTGTTGTGTTTCTGTGTTTTGGGGGGTATTTCATTGATAGTAATGGGAGCTCGTACAAACGGAACTCACCATTATTATCAATGAGAATACTCCATTGTGATTGGTGATCCAGGCCCACGTGAGCCCAGGATGCCCGTATGCTCCTGAGATACATGGGCCCCTGCGCTGGGCCGCGCATCTGGGCCTCAGGAGCGCAAATGTTCGTTCCTCCGGGACCACCAGGAACTTCCGTAAATAAATTTGGTCGGGAAGCCTCCGACCTCAATTTTTGGCCCAATATATGTTCTTACGCAAACATCTCTCTTCCTAATGCTTTGCCCTGATGGTTCGGCTGAGATGGGACTCTCTCTCCATGCGAGGAAGTGGATACCTTCTTGTATAATACTGTTGATGCACCGTTATGCCCTTTTTTTAAAAAAAAATCAGAAATGACGCAAAAAGATATTCTTGCGGTTAAAATCTTAGTGTCGGCTTGTTGAATTGTTACTCAGAAACTGTTTCTCTTTTCCTCCCACCAGTTAGAAGAGAGCAGGGCTCGTTCTGCAGAGACAGAGAAGGTTCACAAATCGACGATGCTGGAGTTGGAAAACCTCTACGTTCAGCTGGAAAAAATTCAGAGGAACAAGGGCACGGTGAGAACATACGAAGCTCAGCTCCACATTCCTGCCTTCAGTCCAGTACCCAGCTTTGCAGATCCATTAGCAGATGGTTCGCCACTCCATCTAGCCGCAGCTTATTTAACCGCAAAGCTTTCCCTTTCCTTAGGTTCCATCATTAAACAGCCACACAGTGGTGTTCCTTGCAAAGTAATTATCACAAGTGAATTATAAGTTGCTATACCCAAGGCTTCTATAGTATGATTGGCATGCTTGCATTTATTAACTGGTTAGAATGCCCAGTGCTGTAGAATTATAGACTTAGTGCTTAAATAACTAGACCTCATCTTCAAGCAGATATTGGCATTCTGTGCACTGTGGGAATGAAAAAAATCAAAGCCTCAGCTTAATTCCCTATGCGAGCTAAAGCAGCCTCATTAACTTTGGCTGTGGTGAATTGACATCCCCTTCAGTAATACTTGACAATCTCTTCCTGTCTTTTTGATCCTTATCCCTCCTAATACTTAAGGAAGTCAAAGGATTTTCAGTCCTGGGAAAAAACAAGATAAGAATATCTGAAATTATTCCAGTTGGCTCCATTTTGCTATGTTTTTTTTGTTGCCTGTTTTGCATGTGTGTGATATAACGTTGCCTCAGCTTGTCCGTATACCGTACAATATTAAAGCAATATAAAAAAAAAAATCAGAAATGACGCAAAAAGATATTCTTGCGGTTAAAACCTTAGTGTCGGCTTGTTGAATTGTTACTCAGAAATTGAATTGTGACTTAGTCCATGCACCTCAGTCTATCCCTGTAGCCTTCTCGTGATGACATCAAAAGGAGCTGTTCTTTATCATTACAAAAAAACTTGGTATTCTGACGAGCAGGCGAGATCGGTGGCGGGACGTGTCGGGAAACTTGTTATTTTTTTACAGCGGGTCAGGAACCTGTTTGTCCTAGAATCATAGAATGGTTGCAGCATAAAAGGAGGCCATTTGGCCCGTCGAGCCCTCTGCCGGCAAAAAAAGTCCTGTCATCGTGAAGCTGACCCAAACCGACAGCAGCCAGCGACCCAATTGAGATGATTATCAAGTAGTTTACAGGCACTTACTACAAACCTTTTTTCACTTGCTTTTTAAATTTCCCTGCATGGCGACAGGATTCACGCAGCTCGGGAACCACGTCTGTCAACCTGAGGCTGGAGTTCAGTGGCCATTGCTCCAGCTGATTACTTGACAGCATGAAAAACAAACCAAAATAAAAACATGTTTATTACATCAGCTAATAGATTGATCGAGATTCTGTTCTACTTGAAAAGCTACTGGTAAATGTTAATTCAGAAATTCCTGAGGGAATGTGGGTGCTGAAGGCTCTCCTACTACCCTGGATGTTGAGGGAAATAGATTTTTCACTGCCCATTCTCGGCTGTTGCCTTCCGACTCAACAGTAATCTCAGTGAATTGATCTGCACTATAAAAAATGACACATACCATTTAAATACATTTTTGTATTGTTTCTGGTCAGGTTTTTCTCTCAGTATACTGTGATTGTCCAGTTACACATTAAGTCAAGTCATTAACTGTAACAATTTCATTCTCATCACTCATTCCACTGGTTCAATTTGTTTTCAGTCCCTGAATATAAATAATTAAATTTTTCAGTCTGAGACTTTAGGTTGAATTTCTGCAGAGGTTCTCTCACTTGTCCATTGTTAACTTCAATGGAAGAGCTTCAGAAATCCCAGAAACACATTGTAAGCACCACTTACACTGTTTGTCAGGGATTCCACAGCTCTTCTGGTGAACTTGCATAAGATTGTAAATCCACCTCTTTACAATTACATTTAAAATCCGCTTAATTTTATATATTAGTGTATACACACACATCTTTTATTTGTACCAGTTACTGATACAAAAGTCTATAGATTTGTGACTAAAACATCAATAACTTCCCGATTAATGTACTTTTTAAATTATGTTCTTGATCGTATTTGTAGATAGCGTCGTAATATTTAATAATATTATTTAAATATTTATTTTCACTCATATATAACTTTGATTGTATTATTGTAGAGTAAAGATTCAACATCCACTTTGTTCGATTAAACTTCAAATGTAAGGTAACATGGCCCCTTTAAAGATCCTGGCTGAACACGCATCATGAATGACATAATCAGACATGTTCTATCTAATTGGGCCGGGTAACGTGCTGGGTGGGCTTAATAGGCCCCATAAAGGTAAGTTCATTTTCAACAGTGGGTTGGAGCCAGCAGCGGGGTCATGGCCCACCTGCCCCGGTGACCCGCCCAGGTAGGCGAAGATCCGGCCTTGGTGTCCTCCGCAACCACCATTTTGTTGGTGGTTTAGCAATGATCTCTTTGGTGACAGCAGTTGATAATAGAATGATACAGCACAGGCGGCCATTCGGCCCATCGTGTCTGTGCCCCCAGTTTATACATAGAATTACATACGATATACAGCACAGAAACAGGCCATTCGGCCCAACCAGTCCATGCCAGCGTTTATGCTCCACTCGAGCCTCCTTCCATCCTTCCTCATCTAACTCTATCAACATAACCCTCTATCCCCTTCTCTCTCATACACTTATCTAGCCTCCCCTTAAATGCATCTATACTATTTGCTTCACCACTCCATACTCTCAAAACTCTCTGAGTAAAGAATTTTCTTCTGAATTCCCTATTTGATTTCTTGGTGATTATCTTATATTGATGGCCTCTGGTTATGCTCTTCCCAACAAGTGGAAACATTCTCTCTGTATCCACTCTATCAAAACCTTTCATAATTTCAAAGCCCTCTATTAGGTCACCCCTCAGCCTTCTCTCTTCAAGAGAAAAGAGACCCAGCCTGTTCATCCTTTCCTGATGGCTTTAACCTCACATTTTTGGCATCAACATTGTAAATCTTCTATGCACCCTCTCCAGTGCCTCTATACCCTTTTTATAATATTTTTCTTTCGGCATCTCATCTCACAATCTTGGGGCTATTAATCTGACCTTTCTCTGGCGATTGTTCATTCGTTGTAATTATTCTCCGGGTATGTCATCCCCTGCAGATTGTCTTGGCATATCATCATTTTCATCAATGCCCTCTTTTGCAATCTAGGTGATATCCAAGCAGAGGGTACTGCCTCCTTCTGTTTCAAAACAGCTTCGATAGGTAGCAGGGCAGGTTAGAGAATTCCTCCTCTCTGTATGTTAATGCTCCAATGTTCAATGCTGCTATAGTTTTTCTCAGTAAACAACTTGTCCTGGTCTCCCCAGTTCAGGTCTGGTGCTTTGCCCCATGGTTCCTAGTTTGAGGAGTAAATAGGCCTCTCCCTGGCACTGGAACTTCAGTGATTAGTTTGCACTAGTAGGCTATACTAACCACTCTCCCATTGGTTTTAATGGTCCCACGTTTAGTAGGTTTGGAAAATCCCAATTTCACTTGTACAGTTAAAGGCTGCATAATAGGAGGAATTCATGGGCACAGCAAAAAATGACAGCCTGCAGTGGACCATGGGCAGTTAGTACTGCAGTATTCTGTTAACAATGCAGCCAGCCCTGGAAGTTTTGGTCCTAAATTCTGGAGAGCAGCACATTTTCACAACTGAGCCTCAGTTGATTTCTGGAGATAAATTATTGCTCAATCTCTCCAAAAAAACATTTTCCTGGTTGCTCGTTGTATCATAAGAACATAAGAATTAGGAGAAGGAGCAGGCCCTACGGCCCCTGGGGCCTGCTCTACCATTCAATACGATCATGGCTGACCTTTGACCTCAACTCCACTTGCCCGTGTGATTCCCATATGCCTTGATTCCCCGAGAGTGCAAAACTTATAGATCTCAGCCCTACACTCCCCAGCCAGGGGAAACAGCCTCTCAGCATCTACCCTGTCAAAACCTCTCAGAATCTTAGATGTTTCAATGAGGTCACCTCTCATTCTTCTAAACTCAAGCAGCGGACTGTTTAAGACTGAGTCCGAGGTGAGGAATTGGTGAGCTGCTGTTTATATATGATAGTTTTGGGGGGAGAAATTAGCTGCACAGTGTCGTCATTTTGCTGCGAAATCGCGGCCTGTTCTGGATTCTATGTGCCTCCAACTATACCATTGGGCTTAATGGCTGGTCCACTTTCCCCGGGTCTTTGCCAGCACTATTGAAAACCCAAAGAGTGAGAGGTAGTTGCCAGCAGCAAGGAAGACTTCTTCTTCTGTTTCTTTTCCCAGCTGCTTTCCCCCCTCTTCCCACCCCTCAGTTGATAATGACTTGGGGGGGGGGGGGGGCAAAATTGACCCCGTGCTGGGTTCGGGTCAGCCGCAGAATTTGATTTATCCGATTAGTTATTGCCCAGCGGTAAGAGGATACATGAGCCATGGAATTGGGCTTCTTTAACCTGAAAAAAAAGATGCTGGCCCTCTTGGCGCGCCCCCTGGGCGGGAAGGAGAGGTGGGAGCTGTGCGTTAGCGCAGCGCTAAACGTGTCGCAACATCCCTCCCCCTCTCTTAAAGGGGAGGGGCGCTGCGAAGCCTAGGGCTGGCTCCGCGGCACCCACTGGGCCACCCAAGAGGGGGTGCCCGGGTTGCCTGTTGGTGGCCCAGCCGAATCAGCAGCCGCCATTGTCAGGCCGATTCCAGATTCGCCCCAACAATTCAATTAAGATGTCGGCCGCGGCGCTGGGCCCCTCCCCTTTAATGAATGCTGCAGCGCCCCCGACTGCCGGCAGCTTTGCGCCCCGTGAAGCTGACGGTTGGCATCGCCCAGCGCCTACCGCGATCCCGCGGGGCAATTTCCTCCGCAGGGCGATAAGGGGTCGGCGCGGCAGGGCGATGACATCACTGGCGCCCAGGGCGCCAACGAAGGGGCGCGGTGCAAAGCCGCCATCCCGGGGCGGCGGGAGGGGGGGCATATCCGGCCGAACCGCCTGCCCAGGGTGCAAACCACTTCTCGCCCGTTAGTGCCAACCGGGCGCGCTAACTGGCCTGGCGCAAAGGGGCAATTTCAGCCACTTTGTTTCCTCTTTCCACATCCTCATGGCCCAACCAAGATGAGAAATCCATAGCATTGGGCAATCATGCTATTGTACCACGACAGGTGCTTTGGTAAACTGTTGATACTGTGACACCAGGTCACTTTGACTTATCTGTGCATGCTCCATTGCTTCAGACATGGCTCTGCCAATAAAGCCATTTAAAATCTCAGCAAAATAACTCGATACACAGCAGCACACCAGACTTTGATTATCCTTCCTGGACGAGCTAGGGTGAAAATTTCAGCAGGCTAAAAAAAAAACACAAAGTGCTAGTCAGCCTGGGCTTGAGGTAGTGTGTGGTGGGCTTTGGAAAAATGAGACCTGCAGAGCTCGCCTGAATGGTGTAAGGTCTGATGTGGCAAGAAAACAAACCCCCGAAGCAATTTTTTAATTAAACTATAAATCTATCTTGTGTTTACTTGATGCTGTAATATAATTCACGTAACAACATAAGAACATAAGAATTAGGAACAGGAGTAGGCCATCTAGCCCCTCGAGCCTGCTCCGCCATTCAACAAGATCATGGCTGATCTGGCCATGGACTCAGCTCCACTTACCCGCCCGCTCCCCGTAACCCTTAATTCCCTTATTGGTTAAAAATCTATCTATCTGTGACTTGAATACATTCAATGAGCCAGCCTCAACTGCTTCTTTGGGCAGAGAATTCCACAGATTCACAACCCTCTGGGAGAAGAAATTCCTTCTCAACTCGGTTTTAAATTGGCTCCCCCGTATTTTGAGGCTGTGCCCCCTAGTTCTAGTCTCCCCGACCAGTGGAAACAACCTCTCTGTCTCTATCTTGGTCTATCCCTTTCATTATTTTAAATGTTTCTCTAAGATCACCCCTCATCCTTCTGAACTCCAACGAGTAAAGACCCAGTTGACTCAATCTATCATCATAAGGTAACCCCCTCATCTCCGGAATCAGCCTAGTGAATCGTCTCTGTACCCCCTCCAAAACTAGTATATCCTTCCTTAAGTAAGGTGACCAAAACTGCATGCAGTACTCCAGGTGCGGCCTCACCAATACCCTGTACAGTTGCAGAAGGACCTCCCTGCTTTTGTACTCCATCCCTCTCGCAATGAAGGCCAAGATTCCATTCGCCTTCCTGATTACCTGCTGCACCTGCAAGCTAACTTTTTGGGATTCATGCACAAGGACCTCCAAGTCCCTCTGCACCGCAGCATGTTGTAATTTCTCCCCATTCAAATAATATTCCCTTTTACTGTTTTTTTTCCCAAGGTGGATGACCTCACACTTTCCGACATTGTATTCCATCTGCCAAACCTTAGCCCATTTGCTTAACCTATCTAAATCTCCTTGCACCGATTTGGTACCAGTCACTTACAGCACCGTTGGCAGATGATCGGCATGCGATATACGAGAGGGCTTTTTCTGTCTGGCAGATTGAATGGGCCGGAAGTTGCGGCCTCTCCAGGTGCATGCGATGAGCTCACGCCTGAAGCGGCCCCGCAGATGCCGGTTCTCGGCGCACGACGCGCATGCGCTGGATTTTGCGGTCTGTCACACTCGCACGCAACCCCGCAGGAAGGACACCTGCGGGACAAAGATTAGGCTCTTGCCCAGCGAATGTCCTTCAAACTCGTACGCCTGGTAAAAGCAGGCGTATCACCTACCTTTATCACCATAAGATTTTTAAAACATAGAACAATTAAATTTAATCACTCATTTTTATATTAAAAACCCTGTCCGTTAAGGTAAATTTATTTTTATGCCAATTAAAACACATAAAAAAAAATCTAATTTTTTTTCTCTAAAACATTTAATTACATTCAATTTCAATTAATTTTAAATGTGTGAGGTGTTTTTTTAAAAATTTATTGTGTTGTGTTTCTTGTTTTTTGGGGGTATTCTGATTGATAGTAACGGGAGCTCGTACAATCGGAGCTCCCATTATTATCAATGAGAATACTAGATGTTCATTGATGGTCCAGGCCCACATGATCCCAGGATACGAATACGTACCTGGAAGACATGTTCCCTTCGGTTGGACTGCGAAACTAGGCCTCCGACCACAATCCTACATTCCTCCGGGACCGCCGGGTATTTTCATAATACTTTTTCGGGTCGATGGCGTTCGCCCGAAGGAATCCTCCGAATGCAATTTTCCCCCCAATACTTCTAGCCAGACTTTGGAAATTGTGAGTTGAGTGCTCCCCCTGGGCTCCTGTTGCTAATGCACCATGTGGCCATGTGGCCACTTCCTGACCGTTCGTTCTAAGTGGGAGCCTAGTCACGCGCGTGAGCCCAGCATGTTGACTTTTTTTTCCAAAAATATACTTTATTCATATAAAAATGTTCACAACACATTGGAAAATAGTTCAGTACATTGCGGTCAGCAATTCCATACAATTTGTTTGGAGGCTGACAGCAGTTCCATACACTGCACTAGGTTGCATTTCATTTCAAGGTACAGTTTAGTACAATCCATAAATCACATTGCATGTAGTACTGTGCAAATAAGGGTATTACATGGAGCAGATAAGAACAGGTTTACATTAGATTCCAGGATACATTTCAACACCGATCACGAATCACGTTACATGTAGCACTATGCAGATGAAAGCAGTACACGGAACGGATGAGAATACATTTACATTTCTTTAAAAGTTACTAAACAGTGCAGAGGCTTTTATTATACATGGCACAACACAGGTGTTTTTCAGTACATGCTGCTCTATGTTGTTGACGAGAAACTCCATGTGGCTGGCTTCTATTTCTGATGTGTGGGCAGATTCCCTGGCCGCCTGCACTTCTGTCCAATACCAACATGCATTTAATGAAAGGCGGTTAAAGTCCCACGTTAAAGAGAACCATTTAAAAAAAATATATATATATTTTTATTTTTCATCTGCTTAGAATATTAATGTGCGTGTTTTAACATTTGCAGCCAACATTTGTGCATTTATTTAATAGTTTATTGATGTTTAGATTATTACCTTGTTTTGTTCCTGTGTTTTCTGGATCAGGGATATCTGTGAAATGAGAGAGGCAGCAGAATGATTGCTACATGAAAGTGATTGCACTGAACGTTTCTGCAGTTATAGAGCTTTACTTAATGTGCCAGTGAAAAGAGTCATTTCTCAAATCTAATCTCTCTACTCTTGACTTGACTACTCCCAACAAGCTCCGAGCTGGCCTCCTACACTCTACCTTACGTAAACTTGAGGTCATCTAAAACTCAGCTGCCTGTTCATCCATCACCCCTGTACTCGCTGACCTACATTGGCTCCCAGTTAAGCAACGCCTCGATTTCAAAATTCTCATCCTTGTTTTCAAATCCCTCCATGGTCTCGCCCCTCCCTATCTCTGTAATCTCCTCCAGCCCCATAACCACTCCCCCCCCCCCCTCAAAGATATCTATGCTCTTCAAATTCTGCCCTCTTGAGCATCCTTGATTATAATTGCTCAACCATTTGTGGCCGTGCCTTCTGTTGCCTCGGCCCTAAGCTCTGGAACTCCTTCCCTAGACCGCTCCGCCTCACTACCTCTCTTTCCTCCTTTAAGATGCTCCTTTAAAAACAACCTCGTTCATCTGCGCTAATTTCTCCTTATGTGGCTCGGTGTAAATAGAAACAAAGAAACAGAGAAAATAGGTGCAGGAGTAGGCCATTCGGCCCTTCGAGCCTGCACCACCATTCAATAAGATCATGGCTTTTCATTCCCTCAGTACCCCTTTCCTGCTTTCTCTCCATAACTCTTGATCTCTTTAGCCATAAATGTTTTGTCTCATAACACTCCTGTGAAGCACCTTGCGACGTTTCACTACGTTAAACGCGCTATATAAATACAAGTTGTTGTTGTTATGTAGGAAGTACTTATATTTATATAGCTCCTTTCAGACCCTCAGGAAAATCCCAAAGCATTTCATAGCGACTTAAGTACTTTTTGCAGTGTAGTTATGTTTGTTTTGTGGGTAAATGCAGCAGCCAACTTTCCATAGCACATTCCATGAACATCAATGAGACGGATGATCTGTTCTGGTGGTGTTGGCTAACTTCAAAGACAAATGTAGGCCAGGACACCGGACAAAGTTCCTTCTCTTCAAAAAGTGTCCTGGGATCTTTTAGAAACATAGAACCATAGAAAATAGGAGCAGTAGTAGGCCATTCGGCCCTTTGAGTCTGCACCGCCATTCAATATGATCATGGCTGATCCTCTATCCCAACACCATATTCCCGTTTTTACCCCATACCCCTTGATGTCTTTTGTTTCTAGAAATCTATCTCCCTCTTAAATATATTCAGTGACTTGGCCTCCACAGCCTTCTGTGGTAGAGAATTCCACAGGTTCACCACCCTCTGAGTGAAAAAATTTCTCCTCATCTCGGTCCTAAATTTCCTATCCCGTATCCTGAGACTGCGACCCCTTGTTCTAGACTTCCCAGCCAGGGGAAACATCCTCCCCACATCCAGTCTATCCAACCCAGTCAGAATTTTATACGTTTCAATGAGATCCCCTCTCATTATTCTAAACGCTAGTGAATACAGGCCCAGTCGACCCAATCTCTCCTCATATCCACTCAAGCAAGCAAACAAGACCTCTCGTGCAAAAGTCTACGGGGACGAAAATGCCCCGTGCTGGGTTTGGGGCACATAATTTGAATGATCAGATTTTTTTAATCGCTCGGCGGCAGCAGCACGCAGGAGCCCCGGAATTGGGCACCTGAAGTTACACAAATGATGCTGGCGCTCTCGGGTGCCCTCGGGGCGGGTAGGAGGTGGGAGCACGGTGCTGTAAGTCAGCGCCGTGCTGACCGAGTCATTGCGAAGCCAATGTGCCGCATTGCGCCGACGCGTCGCAACATCCCTCCCCCTCTCGTAAAGGGGAGGGACGCTGTGAAGTCGAGGGCCAGCTCCGTGACACGCACTGGTCCACCAGGGAGGGTTTCGGCCGGGCCAGCGGTCCGGCACCCGACAGGGCTTGCCGGGTAGCCTGCTGGGGGACCGGCCGAGCCAACGGTCGCCATTGTCGGGTCGACTCCAGAGCCGGCCGATAATTAAACGAAGGTGGCAGCCGCAATGCTGCGCTCTCCGCTTTACGGGAGGCTGCAGTGCCCCAGTCACCGCCAGCTTCACGCACTGTGGCATTGCCCAGCGCTGACCCCGCTCCTGCGAGACAATTCCTCCCCCCCTCCCCCCCCCGCGGGCGCAACGGGGTTTGCGGGGCGATGCCCCCAGACCGGGGCACCAACTAAGGGGCAAAGCCATTTTCACCCACAGCATCCCGGGGGCAATTCCGGCCGAGCCGCTTCCACCACTTGTCCGCGGGCGCAAACCACTTATAGGCAGGCAGTCCTTCGAAATCGAGGAAGACTTGCTTCCACTCTAAAAGTGAGTTCTTAGGTGACTGTACAGTCCGATACGGGAATTACAGTCTCTGTCACAGGTGGGACAGACAGTGGTTGAAGGAAAGGGGTGGGTGGGACTGGTTTGCCGCACATTCCTTCCGCTGCCTGCGCTTGGTTTCTACATGCTCTCAGCGACGAGACTCAAGGTACTCAGCACCCTCCCGGATGCTCTTCCTCCACTTAGGGCGGTCTGGGACTCCCAGGCATCGGTGGGGATGTTGCACTTTATCAAGAAGGCTTTGCGGGTGTCCTGAAACGTTTCCTCTGCCCACCTGGGGCTCGCTTGCCGTGAAGGAGTTCCAAGTAGAGCACTTGTTTTGGGAGTCTCGTGTCTGGCATGCGGCCTGCCCAGCAGAGCTGGTCAGTGCTTCGATGCTGGGGATGTTGGCCTGGTCGAGAACACTAACGTTGATGCGTCTGTCCTCCCAGGGGATTTGCAGGATCTTGCGGAGACATCGTTGGTGGTATTTCTCCAACGGTTTGAGGTGTCTACTGTACATGGTCCATGTCTCTGAGCCATACATGAGCTTGGTGCCAGATTTGAGGGTCTGATCTTTGAACACTCTCTTCCTCAGGCAGCTGAAGGCTGCGCTGGCGCACTGGAGGCAGTGTTGAACCTTGTTGTCGATGTCTGCCCTTGCTGATAATAGGCTCCCGAGGTATGGAAAGTGGTCCACGTTGTCCATTTGTTGCCACTTATTAACCACCTATTGCCCTGTTAGCAGTGGCCGGAGGTGCAAACGGGCAATTTCGGCCCTTACACCTTCAACAATGTAACACTGTGACAGTGCTGAAGTGTCAGCCTAGCTTAAGTGCTCAAGTCCTGGAGCTGGGCTGCGACTCACAATGTCCTCACTCGGAGGCGGGAATGCTACCTTGCAAATCTGAGAAACAGCAGTGGTATGAAATAGCTGAATGACAATAAGCCGTGTTGGCCATCTCTGATATTGGCAGCAGCAAGGAAAGCAACTGTATCCTGCACATTATAATCCTTCTGTGTGAAAATAAAGTGGGAGCTGGCAGGGGGCAAAAGGAAGTCCTTGCATTTATATAGCGCCTTTCACGACCACTGTACTTCTCAAAGCGTTTTACAGCCAATGAAGTAGTGTGGTCACTGTTGTAATGTGGGAAACGGGTCAGCCAATTTGCGCACAGCAAGCTCCCACAAACAACAATGCGATAAAGACTGGATAATCCGTTTTTTGTCATGTTGATTGAGGGATAAATATTGGCCAGGACCCGGGGATAACTCCCCTGCTCTTCTTCGAAACAGTGCCATGGGTTATTTTATGCCCACTCAAGACAGCAGACGGGGCCTCGGTTTAACGTCTCAGCTGAAAGAGGGAGGCGGGAAAGGAAAAGAAAGTGTTGCATTTATATAGCACCTTTCATGACCACTGGACCTCTCAAAACGCTTCACAGCCAATGAAGTAACTTTGAAACATAGAAACATAGAAAGCAGGAGCAGACCATTCGGCCCCTCGAGCCTGCACCGCCATGCAATATGATCATGGCTGATCATGCAACCTCAGTGTAGGCGCTGTTGTAATGTGGGAAATTAACTAAAGGAGAATGAACAAGTGGATTTACAAAAAATAAACAAGTTATTTACAGACAATGATATCATTAAATGACTTCAATTTCTTATTTACATGTAATTAATTGCATTATCAAAATTCCAATACTCCTGAGCAGCTAACGAGTCTATATTGTCTTGTCAGAGTGTCTGAGGATGAATGATTGTGTTAACAAATTATAAGCTGCAGTCTGCTCATCAGTCTCCAGAACGGGAACAGACAGAGGCTTTGCCCTGACCTTTCTGACAGCGCTCTTCTCTTTGGGGTTTTCGCCTTCTCCTTGAAGTTCTCCAAGGCCAATTTCATGTCTCGGAGAGCCATAAAACCTGCAGCCTGCATTGGCCTTGACCAATGCTGCTGGGTGACTGGTCCCTTGCAGACCGACTTTGGCAACCCGACTCCAACCATTTCCCTTCGAATGAAGCAGTGCCTTACTCCACTCATTGCTTCCCCTCCCTCATTCCACAGCTGGTATTGTGAACGCCCCAGGAGGGGGAATTATGGGTGTAAGTTGGTTGCTTTCAAATAAAGAGCGACTTGCATTTATAGAGCGCCTTTCACGACCACTGGATGTCTCAAAGCATTTTACAGCCAATTAAGTACTTTTGGAGTGTAATCACTGTTGTAATGTAGGAAACGCGGCAACTAATTTGTGCCCAAACAAGCTCCCACAAACTGCAATGAGATAATGACCAGATCATCTGCTTTTTAATTATGTTGATTGAGGTATAAATATTGGCCCAGGGCACCAGGGATAAATCCCCTGCTCTTCTTCAAAATAGCGCCGTGAGATCTTTTACGTCAACTTGAGAGAGCAGACTGGGTCTCGGTTTAACGTCTTATCCGAAAGACTCTTGTCAGTGCAGCACTCCCTCAGCACTGGAGTGTCAGCCTAGATTTTTTTTGTGCTCATGTCCCTGGAGTGGGACTTGAACCCACAACCTTCTGACTCAGAGGCGAGAGTGCTGCCCACTGAGCAACAGCTGACACCAGAGTCTTAGCTACGGTCTTCATACCATTGCATTTACATTAAGATCACAAAGTTAAAACGCCCCAGAATAAAATTATTGTTTCTCAACCTTGCAAACAAAAATTTCTTAATGACCTAGATTTTCTAATGTATACACCCTGCAGGTAACAACTGCAAGTATTTTTTTTATATATTCGTTCACGTGATGTGAGTGCCACTGCAAAACCCAGCATTTATTGCCCATCCCTAATTACCTTCGAGAAGGCGGGAGTGAGCTGCCACTTTGAACCGCTGCAGTATTGGTTTGGTGGAACTGAGTGGCTTGCTAGGCCATTTCAGAGGGCAGTTAACAATCAACTATATTGGAGTCATACCAGGTAAGGGCAGCAGATCTCCTTCCCTAAAGGACATGAGTGAACCAGATCAGTTCTTACGACAATCTGGTAATTTCATGGTCACCATTACTTACACAAGCTTTTTTTAAATTCCATATTTATTTAATTAACTGAATTTAAATTCCTCCAGCTGCCGTGGTGGGATTTGAACTTATATCACTGGATCATTGGTCCAGGACTCTGGATTACAAGTCCAGTAACTTAACCACTATGCTACCGTATACAGGTGTAAACAACACGTGTGTTGCAAGAGCCCTCGGATTCAATAATGAGGATGTGTTCTTGATTATGTACAAGAATATCAGGAAAATAAACCAATCGAGGGCGGCACTGGGAGCTGAGTAACCTTTAACCCCAGAGTCGAATGGTTACTTATGTGACAATGGAATGGCAAAAATGAGGATTGGTTGCCAGTTTCAAACCACAAAAGCTCCACAAGCCATGTGGAGTAAGGCAGCAACATCTTGTCATCGTGGGTTCAATAATCAGCTAGTCAGCCCAAGTCTCAAGGCACAAACTATTGCCTGTTTCACAATGTCTCTGTTTTGATGTGTAACATTTAACACCACTCAAAGGGAGCACTTACTGCTCTTCAAAACACACATTTCTTGCAAAGTATCTGTCCCTGAAATGAGCTTCTGTCCACATATCCGAGACATAGCTAAGAACGCCTGTTTCCACCTCCGTAACATCGACCGTCTCCGCCCCTGTCTCGGCTCATCTATTAAAACCCTCATCCATGCCTTTGTTACCTCTAGATGCACTCCTGGCTGGCCTCCCACGCTCTACTCTATGTAAACTTGAGGTCATCCAAAACTCGGCAGCCCGTGTCCTAACTCGCACCGAACCCGCTCACCCATCACCCCCTGTGCTCGCTGACCTACATTGGCTCCTGGTTAAGCAACGCCTCGATTTCAAAATTCTCATCCTTGTTTACAATTCCCTCCATGGCCTCACCCCTCCCTATCTCTGTAATCTCCTTCAGTCCTAAAACCCCCTGAGATATCTGCACTCCTCAAATTCTGCCCTCTTGAGCATCCCTGATTATAATCGCTCAACCATCGGTGGCCGTGCCTTCTGTTGCCTGGGCCCCAAGCTCTGGAACTCCCACCCTAAATCTCTCCACCTCTCTACCTCTCATTCCTCCTTCTAGACGTTCCTTAAAACATACCTCTATCACCTGCTGTGGGGGGGGTCGGAACGGGAGCTGGGGGGGGGGTCGGAGTGGGAGCTGGGCGGGGGGTCGGAGCGGGAGCTGGGTGGGGGTCGGAGCGGGAGCTGGGGGGGGCGTTGGAGCCGGAGCTGGGTGGGCGGTCTGAGCGGGAGCTGGGTGGGAGGTCGGAGCGGGAGCTGGGGGGGGGTCGGAGCGGGAGCTGGGTAGGGGATCAGAGCGGGAGCTGGGGGGGGGATCGGAGCGGGAGCTGGGGGGGGGGGGTGGGGGCTGGGGGGTTGAGAGAGCCAGCTGAACAGGGGAGGAAGCTGGAGCCAGAGCAGGAGCTGGACGAGGGAGGTGCAGCCTGATCTTCGCCGCCCCAGTGAGCCCATTCAGCCAGGGCTAGGGGCTGCGTGCTTCGGGCCCCTCCCACACAGTTTTGGGCGCCTGGAGCTACTGCACATGCATGCCCACTGTAGCGCGCATGTGCAGAGGTCCCGGCACTGATTTCAGCGCAGGGACCTGGCTCCGCCCCCCACAGCTCGTGCTGCGCCGCGCCAAGCTCCACAGGACCTGCAGGGAGCCGGAGAATCTGCAGGTATTTTTTAGCCGCATTTTCGGACGCGGAAAACGGACGTCCAGGTCGGGACTGCGCTGTTCTTGGCGTGGCCCAAAACTTGGGCCCAATATAACAGAATCCAGACTACTTGACACCTGCCATTGCTCTGTATTCGTATTGACATAACCAAGTTTGAAAAAATAACCAACGTGGCTGTGGCCCTAAACTTGCCTCTTCCATCGTTTGATTAGATCACAATCATAGATTTTGACTGGAATAAAGCCGAGCAAGAATTCTACCTTGGGTTTCTGAGGGAACGCATTTGGGCTCTTGGAATCCGAATAGTCAATAAAAATCTAATTCATAATTAGGCAGTGTCATCTTTGGTCAAGAAAAATATTCAGACTGCTCTTTTCTAAACTATCGGCACTTCTACCAACTCGAATAAAGTGGGCACCTGCCGATTGTTTCATTACAAAATCTGGCATATATCATCGAAACATCATGAGTAATAGTCATCAAAAAGTGTTGTGGCCTCTTCACAACAGTCAATAGCCACACTGCCACAATTTTTGGTCGATGCATAAAAAGAATTACAAGAATGGTTCCAGGGATGAGGAACTTCAGTTATGTGGATAGACTGGAGAAGTTGGGTTTATTCTCCTTGGAGCAGAGAAGTTTGAGAGGGGATTTGATCGAGGTGTTCAAAATCATGAGGGGTCTGGACAGAGTAGATGGAGAGAAACTGTTCCCATTGACAGAAGGGTCGAGAACCAGAGGACACAGGTTTAAGGTGATTCGCAGAAGAACCAAAAGGCGACATGCGGGAAAACTTTTTTATGCAGCGAGTGGTTAGGATCTGGAATGCACGGCCTGAGAGGGTGGTGGAGGCAGACTCAATGGTGGCTTTCAAAAGGAAATTGGATAAGTTCCTGAAGGAAATAAAATGGCAGGGCTACGGGGAAAGCATGGGGGAGTTGGACTGGCTGAAGTGCTCTTGCAGGGAGCCAGCACGGGCTCGACGGGCCGAATGGCCGCCCTCTGTGCTGTAACCGTTCTATGATTCTAACCTGGCAGAACCTCTCTCTGAGCATATGGAGCAGCTATTTATTTTTCAATCGTAACCTGCTGCCGCAGTTTGGACAAATTTGGATTCAGACTTGGGACCTTGTGCCCATTTCAGTTACCATATGGATGCTTGTCCATCAGCAAAATGTTCCAAACCTGTACAAAAGCAAAATACTGCAGATGCTGGAATCTGAAATAAAGACAGAGAATGCTGGAAATCTCAGCAGGTCAGGCAGCATCTGTGGCAAGAGAAACAGAGTTAACGTTTCAGGTCGATGACCCTTCGTCAGAACTGACAAAAGTTTGAAATTAACATCTCTTAAGGAAGTGCAAGGGTTCAGTGAAAGGGGGGAGGGGAGGAAAGAACAAAAGGGAAGGTCTGTGATAGGGTGGAAGGCAGGAGAGATTAGAGAGACAAAAGGATGATGGGCCGACTTGAGATGGTAATAGCACAAGTTAGGAAACGAAAGGTTAGTTTGCAGGTACAGCAAGTGATCAGGTAGGTTAATGGAATCTTGGCCTTTATTGCAAAGGGGATGGAATATAAAAGCAGGGAAGTCTTGCTACAGTTATACAGGGTATTGGTGAGGCCACACCTAGAATACTGCGTGCAGATTTGGTTTCCATATTTCAGAAAGGATATACTTGCTTTGGAGGCAGTTCAGAGAAGGTTCACTGGGTTGACTCCGGAGATGAGGGAGTTGACTTATGAGGAAAGGTTGAGTAGGTTGGGTCTCTACTCTTTGGAATTCAGAAGAATGATAGGTGATCTTATCGAAACGTATAAGATTATGAGGGGGCTTGACAAGGTGGATGCAGAGAGGATGTTTCCACTGATAGGGGAGACTAGAACTAAGGGCTATAATTTTAGAATAAGTGGCCGCCCATTTAAAACTGAGATGAGGAGAAATTTCTTCACTCAGAGGGTTGTAAATCTGTGGAATTCGCTGTCTCAGATAGCTGTGGAAGCCGGGCCTTTGAATAAATTTAAGGCAGAGATGGACAGTTTCTTAACCGATAAGGGAATAAGGGGTTATAGGGAGTGGGCAAGGAAGTGGACCTGAGTCCATGATCGGATCAGCCATGATAGTATTAAATGGCGGAGCAGGCTCGAGGGGCCATATGGTCTACTCCTGCTCTTATTTCTTATGTTCTTAAAAGATGAGTCTAGATAGGGAAACTCTGTTTCTCCCCACAGATGTTGCCTGACCCGCTGAGATTTCCAGCATTTTCTGTTCAAAGCTTGTAGTCAGGGGCGGGAGGAGGAGACATTGTTGGAAAACTTCGAAGGATCAGTCCCAGGCTGCGGAATCCCACCTATTATTGATCAGCTGCTGAGTGGAACTGGGAGTTGCCCATTTTCCGGATGCGCCCATCCTGATCAAACGAAGAGACGGTCGACAGTTTGGGGCCAAAGTTTTAGTGAGAAAAACCTCATGAGACTGATGGATTTGAGGAAAAAACTTAGACGGTCTGTACATGGTATCTGCTACTGTTAAATGGCAGAGGCAGCTGAAGAAAGATCTTGATGGTGAGCTAGTCCGTCCTTCACTGATATTTTTATTTGTTTGATGGTAGGCCGATGAGCAGTTGTATCAACTGGAGCATGAGAAGGCTGATCTGCTAAAGCGTCTTGAAGAAGACCAGGAGGACTTGAATGAACTTATGAAGAAACACAAGGAGCTCATTGCTCAGGTACACACACTACTGTAATGTATTTGCTTCATGGCTTCCATGCTTAAGAATTCATAGCAACACATTGCTATTAAGAACTAGTTAGTTTGTTAGCAAAAGGTTTAACAATCACAGTACACATTACCAGTTCATCCACCAGGCTCACAACCACCTGCCTCATCGTGGATCACCCGACCCCAACTGGCTGGGGTTTTATTGAGTCTTGTGGACATCACGTGACTGGCTAAGCTAATCTCAACTCAACAGCTCTACAAACCTGTGAGCATCCTCACAGATGCATGCATGACAACTACATTGTCCATTTGGCCTGGCAGGCCCTTGGTTACATTGTGAAATTCTCACTGTGGTGAACAATGCGAGCTTTGGAGCTTGGGTTCATGTTTGTCATATAAAATCTAGAAAGTTGTCCTGTCTTATAAAGATGTTTTCTTCAAACCTATATCTTCAGTGTCTGCTAAACTAGTGGTTTTCACATTTTTCTGTCTGGGGCACAGCCTGAAAATATAGAAACACTATCGCAAACACTTAGTCCTAAAATCTGCTAATGGACAAAATGCAAATATGATTTACAACTTCTGACTTGATATTCTGCAATAATGTGATTTTTATATCTATTCTATTGATCGGCAGGGATATTAAAACCGCCTCAGTGTTTTGGAATCATTAATTAACATTCACAGAGTCAACACCTCCATTCTCCCTAATTTATTGTAAGTTCAACGGACTCCCACGACGATGAGGAAAGTTGAAGTACTGCTTACTAATGATAATGCCACACAAATTGTAATATTTCTGTGTACAGCTTTTACAATCCTGGACCACTTTACTTATGCTTTTCATCAGAGTCTGTTCTGTTTCGGGCTCTGGACTGTGGTTGAGGGTAATTGTGTTTGAGTGCTGCCGGAAACTTCAGGGGCTGGAAATTCGGTTGAAGGGTTTATTAAGGCGTTAACGTCGAGTGGTGTCTAAATTTAGGAGAAATAGTTAGCGACAGCAGCAAAAAAATTCAGTGGTTGCGTCTTGAGAGTGGAGTGGAGCGCTGAGGGAGGTGTCCCACACTTCTCTTAGGGCGCTAGGCCGGGTGAGCAACCGAATATCCCGTGCTAAGGAGCCGGCTTCGTAGCACCCTGAGAGAGGCCTCCTGCAAAAAAAAAACATTCCTGATACATTACCCACCCCAAATAAAGTTAAATCACAAAAGCAAAAAATACAATCACGCTTACCTCATTCCTTCCCTTAGTGCCCCGGGACAGCTCTGCACCCCAGCTTTCTCTGGCGGGGTCACTAGGGGGCACAAAACAAATTTTGACAGCAGGTCGATACCGGGGGGGGAGAGGGTTGCACACCGGTGCTACGCTCCCGGCGATACTCCTCAGCGCCGCTGGTACTGGCACACTGAATTTGCCGAGTGGCGCGAATGCCCCCTTGTCCCAACCCTCGCGAGGGGCCCTAGCCCACCAAATTGCTAGCCCATGGTGTAGAGTTGCTGCTGGAGTCTCCTGTTCTATTTTGAATAAACAAGGACGACTGCCCAAGTCTGAGCCGGAACACAACCCGACAGTCAGTGACTTAAGCCACAGTGATTCCTTCAGACAAATCTCGAAGTCCACCATAAGCCCATGTGCTCCATCCATTGCCTGGTTAAGCACAAAACCCCACCAAAAATTAATTTTAAATATAGAAAGAGGAAGGGGCTTCTTGTTCATCCTAATGAGTGCCAACCTACACGAGACGGAAGAGTTTGGGTTCTTCCACTGAAAAAAGCTTCCAATGATCAGTACCTTCTTTAATAATGGACTCGTGGTTTCATACCTGTTAAAAAGTGACATTACTTTGTGGTCGCTATTTATTTTTGTTTCATTTATTAAATTTGATCTCCTGTTTTCTCTCTCCATTGCCAGTCATCCAATGACATTGCACAGATACAAGAGCTTCAAGGCCAGTTAGAAGAAGCTACGAAGGAAAAGCAACGTTTTGAAGAAAAGGTAGGAGGCTTTAACTGTGACAGTGGTGACATCAGAGGTGGTTTTGAGTTCTGAATTATATTTCGAGATCTGATCCCTGTATTTCTTCCTGAGTTTCGGAGCACATATACACTTGGTAGCTATCCTCCCATATAAATGGACTGTTGGTCAAGTGCCTTCTGTTCCTACAATGGGAAAATTGTCAATAGCTACAGTCTTACCATTTGTCTTTGGACATCTTGCATGCAACCTTTATGCTACAGTAATAGTTCCAAGGTTGTTCCAACCTCTGTCATTGAATTACAATATGCAGACTCCGCTTGCATTTGCACACACTCGGAGGCCGAATTCCAAACCATTGTTGACACCTCCACTGAAGCGTACAAGAGTCTGGACCTTAAATTAAACATCCGTAAGACAAAGATTCTCTACCAACCTGCCCTCGCCACACAGCACTGCCCCCGATCATCAAGACCCATGACAAGACCTTAGACAGCGTGGACCACTTTCCATACCTTGGGAGCCTCCTGTCATCGAGGGCAGACTTCGATGACGAAATCCAACACCGCCTTCGGTCGCCTGAGGAAAAGAGTGTTTGAAGACCAAGATCTCAAACCCAGCACCAAGCTCGTGGTCTACAGAGCAGTAGTGCTATCCGTCCTCCTACATGCCTCAGAGACATAGACAACGTACAGTAGACACCTCAAAGCACTGCAGAAGTACCACCAACATTGCCTCTGCAAAATCCTGCAAATCCTTTGGCACCAACGTCAGTGTTCTCTCTCGGTCAACATCTCCAGCACTGAGGCATTGACCACGCTTGACCAGCTCCGATGGACGGGCCACATTGTCCACATGCCTGATACAAGACTTCTGAAGCAAGAGCTCTACTCTGAGCTCCGTCACGGCAAGCCATCCCCAGGAAGGCAGAGAAACCTCTTCTTGGACACTCTCAAAGCCTCCTTGAAAAAATGTAACGCCCCGCCGACTCTTGGCCCAAACCACCCAAAGTGGAGGAGAAGCATCCGAGAAGGCGAACACTGAGTCTCTTCGCCGGGAGAACGTGGAAGCCATGTACCAACAGCGTAAGGAGCGCACGACAAACTAAGCACCCCATCCACCCATCCCTCCAACCACCGCCTGCCCCACCTGTGACAGAGACTGTAGGTCCCGCATTGGACTCATCAGTCACCTTAGAACTCATATTAGTGTGGAAGCAAGTCATCCTCGATTCCGGGGGACTGTGTAAGAGAGAGACAGTAATGGATCGACCTTGTATAGGTGCTGCACATTATTTTGATATTTTGGCAGGAAGTTAATGTCTTCTGAAGGTTGAAGGTACCTTATCATGTCACAAAGGCTAATGGAATGCTGGCCTTTATATCTGGAGGACTAGAATACAAGGGGGTAGAAGTTATGCTGCAGCTGTACAAAGCCCTGGTCAGACCACACCTGGAGCGCTGTGACCAGTTCTAGTCATCACACCTTAGGAAGGACATATTAGCCTTGGAGAGAGTGCAGTGTAGGTTTACCAGAATGATACCCGGACTTCAAGGGTTAAGTTACACAAATTAGGGTTGTATTTTCTCGAACTTAAAAGGTTATGGGGTGATTTGATTGAACCTTTCAGAATATTAAGGGGAACAGACAGGGTAGATAGAGAGAAACTATTTTTGCTAGTTGGGGATTCTAGGACTAGGGGGCATTGTCTGAAAATTAGAGCCAGACCTTTCAGGAGTGAAATTAGGAAACACTTCTACACACAAAGGGTGGTAGAAGTTTGGAACTCTCTTCTGCAAATGGCAATTGATGCGAGATCAATTGTTAGTTCTATATATGAGATAGAAAGCTTTTTGTTAACCAAAGGTATTAAGGGATATGGCCAAAGGCGGGTGGATGGAGTTAGGACACAGATCAGTCATGATCTCATTGAATGACGGAACCTGCTCGAGGGGCTGAATGGCCTCCTGTTCCTATGTTCCTATAAAGATTAATGTATTATCAAGAGTGAAACCAGTGACTCTATTCATCATGGCCTTTGTGTTGAGATGAGTTTTCTACCCATAACATTGGGCCACATCTACAACCTTTTCAATGAGCTGTTTAAAGACACATGTAAACAACCTGAAAGGCCAAGTCAACAAATAAACTGCTTTATTTAAATAGCACTGAACATCAAATAAATACCCTTACTAGTTCACTTTCTCTCTGTTGAAGCTGGGATACGTGATACTGAAACATTTGATCCAAATGTAATATATCCAAGGTTGATGATGATAGAAAGCGAGGTGGGAATGTAAGATGTGATGAGGACGCAAAGAGACAGGCTAAGTGAGTGGGCAAGCACATGGCAAATGGAATATAGGGCCCAAGTTTCCACATGATTTGCGCCTGATTTTTAGGAGCAACTGGTGGAGAACGGATTATCTTAGAAATCGCAATTCTCCACATTTTTTTTTCTGCAGTTCTAGTCAGGTAGAACAGTTCTACTTTGGAACAGAATTTTTTCTTCAAAAGGGGGCGAGTCCGGCCACTGATGCGTGATTTCAAAGTTTCCACAGTGAAAACGTACTCCAAACTAACTTAGAATGGAGCAAGTGAAGATTTTTGTAGAACTGAAAAAACCTGTTCTACACATTAAAAAATGAGGCGCAGGTTACAAATTAGGCGTCCAGAACGAGGAGGGGGGGGGGGAAGGGAAGTCATTAAATTCTATAATAAATCCTTATTTATACTTCTACAAATATTATACAAATAAATCCAACCTGAATAAACATTTATAAGCAAAGAAAAGATTAAATAAACCATCTTCCTATCTGTGTGAAAGTGCTTCAGCCATCGTTCGTTCCCGCGGGGGGGGGGCCATTCCGTTTGTTCCCGCGGGGGGGGGAGGGGGAGGAGCCGTTCCGTTCGTTCCCGCGGGGGGGGGGGGAATGGGGGAGACGTTCCGTTCGTTCCCGCGGGGGGGAGCCGTTCCGTTCGTTCCCGCGGGGGGGAGCCGTTCCGTTCGTTCCCGACGGCGGGCGGGGGTGGGGAGGGAAACGGCTGCCTCAACTTTCTGAGGCTTGCTGCAAGAAGCCTCAGTGCTGATGTGCTGATGGCAATGTGCTTTTATTAAAAAATGTTCAAAAATTAAACAGCTACAAAGAACTACAAAAATGGCCGAGTGCCAATGTTTCCTTCACACTGAGCATGCGCGAACGCTCCAACGCGCACGCGCAGCGATGCCGGCAGGAAAAAAACTAATTTAAATGGTACCCGCCCCCTCCCACTTACAAAATCGGCGCGAGTGTAGGCTCCGCCCCCCTGGGCGCCACGCCAGGCAGACAAGGAGCTGCAGGGCGCTCGAGAATAGCGCAATTTTTTTTTAGGCGCCATTTTCGGCGCGATAAACGGGCGCCCAGCTCGGAGAGGCGCCCGTTTTTTATCGTGTGGAAACTTGGGCCCATAATGTGGAGAAATGTGAAGATATCCACTTTGGTAGGAAAAATAGAAAAACAGTATTTTTTAACGGTGAGAGATTGGGAAATGTTGGTGTTCAGAGGGACCTGGGTGTCCTTGTACATGAATCTCTGCAAGCTAACATGCAGGTACAGCAAGCAATTAAGAAAGCAAATGGTATGTTGGTGTTTATTACAAGAGGATTTGAGAATAAGAGTAAAAATGTCACTGCAATTATGTAGGGCCCCGGTGAGACCACACCTGGAGTATTGTATACAGTCTTAGTCTCGTTACCTAAGGAAGGATATACTTGCCACAGAGAGAGTGCACCAGACTGATTCCTGGAATGGGCATTGTCCTATGAGGAGAGATTGAATAGACTAGTCCTATATTCTGTCGGGTTTAGAAGAATGAGAGGCGATCTCATTGAAACAGACAAAATTCTTACAGGACTTGACAGGGTAGATGCAGGGAGGATGTTTCCCCGGGCTGGGGAGTCTAGAATCAGGGGTCATAGTCTCAGAATAAGGGGTCGGCCATTTAGGACTGAGATGATGAGAAATATCTTCACACAGAGGGCGGTGAATCTTTGGAATTCTCTACCCCAGAGAGCTGTGGAGGCTCAGTCACTGAGTATATTCAAGACAGAGATCGATAGATTTTTGAATATCAAGGGATATGGGGATAGTACAGGAACGTGGAGTTGAGGTAGAAAATCAGCCTTGATCTTACTGAATGGTGGAGCAGACTTGAGGGGCCGAATGGCCTACTCCTAATTCTTATTTTCTTATGTTCTTATTTTCTTATGTTCTTATTTGAAAAAGACAAAAGTAATTATTGCTGAATGTTTGTTAAAAACAAGCCACAACCTTGCTCATCTGTTGATGGTTCTTTCAAATCCCTATTTCTGAGAGTTCCAAGCTCCCATTTCTTCATTATAATTGTTGCTCCCCCATTACTGAACATTCTCTTGATCATCCACTTCTGACTCAATGATGCTACATAGAAACATAGAAACATAGAAAATAGGTGCAGGAGTAGGCCATTCGGCCCTTCGAGCCTGCACCGCCATTCAATGAGTTCATGGCTGAACATGCAACTTCAGTACCCCATTCCTGCTTTCTTGCCATACCCCTTGATCCCCCTAGTAGTAAGGACTACATCTAACTCCTTTTTGAATATATTTAGTGAATTGGCCTCAACAACTTTCTGTGGTAGAGAATTCCACAGGGTCGTCACTCTCTGGGTGAAGAAGTTTCTCCTCATCTCGGTCCTAAATGGCTTACCCCTTATCCTTAGACTGTGACCCCTGGTTCTGGACTTCCCCAACATTGGGAACATTCTTCCTGCATCTAACCTGTCCAAACCTGTCAGAATTTTAAATATTTCTATGAGATCCCCTCTCATTCTTCTGAACTCCAGTGAATACAAGCCCAGTTGATCCAGTCTTTCTTGATATGTCAGTCCCGCCATCCCGGGAATCAGTCTGGTGAACCTTCGCTGCACTCCCTCAATAGCAAGAATGTCCTTCCTCAAGTTAGGAGACCAAAACTGTACACAATACTCCAGGTGTTGCCTCACCAAAGCCCTGTACAACTGTAGCAACACCTCCCTGCCCCTGTACTCAAATCCCCTCGCTATGAAGGCCAACATGCCATTTGCTTTCTTAACCGCCTGCTGGACCTGCATGCCAACCTTCAATGACTGATGTACCATGACACCCAGGTCTCATTGCACCTCCCCTTTTCCTAATCTGTCACCATTCAGATAATAGTCTGTCTCTCTGTTTTTACCACCAAAGTGGATAACCTCATATTTATCCATATTATACTTCATCTGCCATGCATTTGCCCACTCACCTAACCTATCCAAGTCACTCTGCAGCCTCATAGCATCCTCCTCGCAGCTCACACTGCCACCCAACTTAGTGTCATCTGCAAATTTGGAGATACTACATTTAATCCCCTCGTCTAAATCATTAATGTACAATGTCCCAGAACCTTGCGGTACCCCACTAGTCACTGCCTGCCATTCTGAAAAGTCCCCATTTACTCCTACTCTTTGCTTCCTGTCTGACAACCAGTTCTCAATCCATGTCAGCACACTACCCCCAATCCCATGTGCTTTAACTTTGCACATTAATCCATTGTGTGGGACCTTGTCGAAAGCCTTCTGAAAGTCCAAATATATCACATCAACTGGCTCTCCCTTGTCCACTCTACTGGAAACATCCTCAAAAAATTCCAAAAGATTTGTCAAGCATGATTTCCCTTTCACAAATCCATGCTGACTTGGACCTATCATGTCACCTCTTTCCAAATGCGCTGCTATGACATCCTTAATAATTGATTCCATCATCTTACCCACTACCGATGTCAGGCTGACCGGTCTATAATTCCCTGTTTTCTCTCTCCCTCCTTTTTTTTAAAGTGGGGTTACATTGGCTACCCTCCACTGCATAGGAACTGATCTAGAGTCAATGGAATGTTGGAAAATGACTGTCAATGCATCCGTTATTTCCAAGGCCACCTCCTTAAGTACTCTGGGATGCAGTCCATCAGGCCTTGGGGATTTATCGGCCTTCAATCTCATCAATTTCCCCAACACAATTTCCCGACTAATAAGGATTTCTCTCAGTTCCTCCTTCTTACTAGACCCTCTGACCCCTTTTATATCCGGAAGGTTGTTTGTGTCCTCCTTAGTGAATACCGAACCAAAGTACTTGTTCAATTGGTCTGCCATTTCTTTGTTCCCCGTTATGACTTCCCCTGATTCTGACTGCAGGGGACCTACATTTGTCTTTACTAACCTTTTTCTCTTGTACAGTTGTCATCTAGTCTGATCTCTGACCCTTGAGCGAAACCCTTCAATGGAACATTGCATCTGTCTGAGGTCTGGATAGATTCAATGTATTGCCAGTTACTACCTCACTGTTACCCGTAACAACATCTACCTCCCATCAACTGTGGGTCCTGAGAAATGCGTTCCTCCAATGTTTCTGGGGCTCCAGTTTGTGGCCCTTGCTGCTGCGAAAGGTTGTTGTAACTGGAATTTAGTCCAGCCATTTTCTCTTTCTGTTGCTCCGCCTCCAACAGCGCGAATGACAAGACCACTTGCAGAGTACAGAAATAAGGACCTGTCCCACCACTCTGTATTGCAGCTTACTGCTGTATTTGAAAGTGGTCTTCAAGCAATTCACTGCTCCAGATTGTAGCTCTCAACAAGGAGTTAAAGCGGAATAAACCTAAATTATCCATTCTACCTGACACAGCAACAACATGTATAAGAAATTGCCACTTCTGATTGTGATCGTGTTTATATGGCTGCAACCAATTGGGATTGAATTATATTTTGTGTTTCTTGCACCTTCTAAATGTACAACTCAATTTAATGGTGAATATGCTTACAGTTAGATTTCTTTATTGGACTTGTTAAAAATAAACAATGCTGGATAACAATATACAAAGGGAATGATCAAAATGCCCATTTGAATCATGCATTGACATGGTAATAATGTCGCTCTTCCTTCCCCAGCAATAGAATTCGCTGACCTAGTTAGGAATAAAGTGTATCTGTACCTCTCGCAGAAGTTGACAATTATAGATGTATGTAACATTTCGGTTCCTTTTGTTACAAAGTTATGAAGAGCTGTATGATCCTCCCTCCCATTCTCTGTGCAGAAGTTCAGTGTTAAAGTCAATCCCTCTGTGTGTAATTAATCTTTTCAAATACACAGCTGCAGGTTGCTCAGAGTCGGGTTGAGTATATGGAGCACTCGATGGTGGAACGTGGGATTGTAAGCCGACAGGAAGCTATCATCTGTGATCTGGAGAACAAGCTTGAGTTCCAGAGGGCACAACTAAAGAGATTTGAGGTAGACTTTTTTTTTAAATGTAACCATTCTTTTTTTTAAATCCTCTTATCTTTTCTGATGCCTTTTGAATCATTACATCTACCTGGTTATCTTTTGCGAATCCATACTGTTTGACTTGGGCTCCTCTAGTTGTTAGAAGTACTCTCGGGTATTAGAACTCCCAACGGTAGGACAAGATTGAGGAGATTATCAACACCTCTTTTTTAAAAAAAAAGACTGGACTTAAGTTATGACCATAGTTCTGGAACCTTTATTGGAAGATTTCTTAGCAAAGGGGATCTAGTGTTATCCAGCGATGATATAAAGCTGCAATTCAGTAATCTGTAATGTAAAAAAATGACCGTCTCTTTGGTTAAACTATTCAATGAGTCCCATTCCCCCGTTCTTTCCCCGCAGCCCTCCAAGTGTTTTCCCTTCACGTATTTAGCCAGTGATTCTTCCTGTTTCCTTGGGTGGAATTGAAGCCGACTGCACATTAAACTGGAACAACGATTTACATGGCGTCTTTAACGTAGCAAAACATCCTGAGGCACTTCACAGGAGTGTTTTAAGACAAAACAAACAAATTGACACCGGAAGCATGATATTTCTTTTTTGTTACAGGAACCCGCTCCTTCCCCGGCATTTTTGCCCCAAAACCCGCGCTCTCCCTGGTATTTAAAAAAACAATTTTTAACCAGCCCGCTCCCGTGACGAACCTGAAATGCGCATGCGCGGAACATTTCCAGTTCGTTGGCTGCAGTCACGTCCTTCAAAAAATTTGGTTTCCATGCATCACAGAATGCTCCTCCAATTTATCCAGTACTTTTTCTGCAATGTTCGCGCACAGCTGGAAAGAGCATAAAATATCCGCTCGCTCACCAATCAAACATGTCCATGTGTTAATCTGATTGCCTTCATATTTATCATCTGAGCCCTAAGCGATTGTAAATCTTTTAAATCCTCTTATCCATCTTAGCCATTCATCTGAAATGGAGTTTACCTGGTGGGCTAATGCGGTTGGAGGCTATTTATCCACACTGTCAAACTGCATTGCTAATCTTACCAATTTGCTGGTATTTTTTTCCCCCTTGCTGCAGTCTGGTTCCCAACAAATGGTCTTTAGTTTCCCCCACAATTTTCACTTAATTCTTTATTTTAAATCAAAAATAGTTTATCTATCTGCCACAATGTTGTTTTTCAAAGAGATTAATACATGGAATTCTAACGACAGTGATTTATTCCAGTATCCTTCCCTTGCAATGTAATTGTAATGTGACTGTAATCCCCAAACAGCCTGATCCGACTCCCCCTCCTGGACCTTGCTTACATTTATGATGACTTGCAACTACATCATACTTGGATAGTCTCACAGTTCTTGCCAATGATGTAAAGCTAGGCTGACATTCCCAGTATAGTACTGAGGGAGTGCTGCACTGTTGGAGGTGCCGTCTTTTGGATGAGACATTAAACTGAGGCCCCGTCTGCTCTCTCAGGTAGATGTAAAAGATCCCATGGCACTGTTGCAAAGAAGAGCAGGGGAGTTACACCTGGTGTCCTGGCCAATATTTAGCCCTCAATCAACATAACAAAAAACAGATGATCTGGTCATTATCACATTGCTGTTTGTGGGATCTTGCTATGCACAAATTGGCCGCCGCGTTTCCCGCATTACAACAGTGACTACACTCCAAAACTACACTACACTACTTCATTGGCTGTAAAGCGCTTTGAGATGTCCGGTGGTCGTGAAAGACACTATATAAATGCAAGTCTTTTCTTTCTTTCAGCCATCGTAGTTGAACCTTGCTATCCATGGGGTTTTTACACATTCAATACCAGAATCATGTTCACTCTCAGTCTTCTCCACTCAGAACAGATCCAGCTCTGGCACAAAAGCAAAACATTGCGGATGCTGGAAATCTGAAATAAAGACCGCAAATGCTGAAAATAGTCAGCAGGTCAGGCAGCATCTGTAGAGAGAGAAACAGAGTTTCAGTTCTGGCAATCTGGCCCCAAGATTTAAGGCTGTTTCTGACCCTCTCTTTCAGGAAAATAGTTGATCCATTTTTTTTTAATGTATAATTTATCAAATGTGGAATGTGTGCAGTTTTCCTGTGAATGATTTCATGAAATTTGATATCTGTTAGTAAGGAGCAATAGTAAATGAAAGATAAAGGCTATTTATTTTAATAACACATATATAACACCTCCCAAACCCCTGATCTTTACCAGCCAGCAGGCGCATGGGAATACCACCACCTTCAAGTTCCCCTCCAAGTCACACACCATCCTGACTTGGAAATATATCGGCCGTTCCTTCATCGTCGCTGGGTCAAAATCCTGGAACTCCCTCCCTAACAGCGCTGTGGGAGCACCTTCACCACACGGACTGCAGCGGTTCAAGAAGGCGGCTCACCACCACGTTCTCGAGGGCAAATAGGGACGGGCAATAAATGCTGGGCTTGCCAGCGACGCCCACATCCCATGAACAAATTTTTTAAAAACATAGTATTTTTCTTTCTTTTCAAAATTTCTCGGCCAGTTGAATGTCGTGCTTCTTGCGGGAGTGGGGTCAGTCCTGGGAGACTCCTGGGCATTGTACATCAACTTCGGTACGAACCATTCCCAGGTTAGTTACTGTTTGGGTAAGAAGCAAGATTAAAAACCCTCTCAACACTGTCCCAGTAAAGTATGGTAACCTCCCAAGGTCACCCCCCACTTGCTGTGACACTGCAGTCTTTCGCACCAACCTTCTTCTGAGTGTAGCTGCCATTTTATTTCCGGTTAGTGGCAAACTCTGAGCAGTTTTCGTGCTGCAGATGTTATGTATGTAGTAACTCGATAGACTGAATACTGCAAACTAACACAGGTACAAACCTGGCTCTGCTTTATTCGGGCCCAAAGTGAATACATTACAAGATGACTTGTCTTTTATACCTGGGCTGTACACCCATGCGCACAGCGCAATGACCTCCGACAGTGGCGCCACCTGGTGGCTAGTAACTCCAAGCATACATACATGACAGCAGGAGTGTGAGCAGAGTTGCGACTGCCTCCACTATTTATTTTTAAACGTTGGACCCAAGCATCCAGCAGATGACGTTGTCTATGATCCCATCGGCGTCAGTTTGATCAAACCTCAGGGTTCCCCGACAGCGGGATCATTCTCTAAGCCCTCTGTACTGTTCAGCTCCATGCTGATTTTCAGTGTCTTAAAGCACAGTTTGGTTGTTTATTAGGGTCGGTTAATTGGCATAATGTCACGTAACATGAGTTGAATATAAAACCAAGTGCAATAATGTCAGCAATGACATTGTGTCAATCATCACAGCTGCAATGCCCAATTTTATAGAATCTATAGTACAGCACAGAAGGAGGCCATTCGGCCCATCGAGTCTGCACCGGCTCTTTCGCAGACCAATCCAGTTAGTCCTATTTCCCCGCTCTTTCCCCATATCCCTGCTATTTCTCTCCTTCAAGTATTTATTCAATTCCCTTTTGAAAGTTACTATTGATTCTGTTTCACCAGCCTTTCAGGCAGTGCATTCCAAATCCTAACCACTCATTGTGTAATTTGTATTTCCTCTGGTTCTTTTGCCAATCATCTGAAATCTGTGCCCTCCGGCTAATGACCCTTCAGCTATTGGAAACAGTTTCTCTTTATTTACTGTGTCAGCTGTGGCTCAGTGGGTAGCACACTCGCATCTAAGTCAGAAGGTTGCGGGTTCAAGTCCCACTGCAGGGACATAAGCACAAACATCTAGGCTGACACTCCAGGGGAGTGCTGCACTGTTGGAAGTGCCGTCTTTCGGATGAGACATTACGCCCTGTGTCTGTTCTCTTTCAAGTGGATGTAAAAGATCCCATGGCACTATTTCGAAGAAGAGCAGGGGAGTTATCCCCAGTGTCCTGGCCAATATTTATCCCTCAATCAACATCACCAAAAAAACAGATTAGCGGTCATTATCACATTGCTGTTTGTGGGAGCTTGCTTGTGCACAAATTGGCTGCTACGTTTCCCACATTACAACAGTGACTACACTCCAAAAGGCACGACATTGACTGCAAAGCACTTTGAGACGTCTGGTGGTCGTGAATGGTGCTATATAAATGCAAGTCTTGCTTTTTTTTTCTATCTAAACACCTTCGTGATTTTAAAAACCTCTATCAAATCTCCTCTTAACTTTCTCTGCTCTAAGGAGAACAACCCTATTACATTAAAAAAAACAAATTAAGCTCCGCCAAGGTTTACTAGGTAATGGTACAGTCCAGTGTTGTGCTCAGCCACAGAAACCAGCACTGGCTTGTGCTGAGTTTAACCGATCTCCAGATGAGCAGCTGTTTGTGTGCCAGTGCGAACCTCAGTTCTCCGGGGCTGAGGAGGGCAAAATCAGCTAGGATTCCCACCACTGCTCCAGTGACTCCGGCTGGAAAAGATGTGAGTGAATGTCGAGTAAGGCGACGTTCAGTCTCCGTCACTCCAGCGACGTTCGGCCTCCATCACTCCGGCGATGTTTGGTCTCCATCATTCCGGCGATGTTCGGTCTCCATCACTCCGGCGATGTTTGGTCTCCATCATTCCGGCGATGTTCGGTCTCCATCATTCCGGCGACGTTCGGTCTCCGTCACTCCGGCGATGTTTGGTCTCCGTCACTCAGGCGACGTTCGGTCTCCATCATTCCGGCGACGTTCGGTCTCCGTCACTCCGGCGATGTTTGGTCTCCATCATTCCGGCGATGTTCGGTCTCCATCATTCCGGCGATGTTCGGGCCTCAATCACTCTGGCAACGTTCAGTCTCCGTCACTCCGGCAACATTCGGTCTCCGTCACTCTGCGATGTTCGGTCACCGTCACTCCGGCGATGTTCGGTCTCCATCACTCCGGCGATGTTCGGTCTCCGTCACTCCGGCGATGTTCGGTCTCCATCACTCCGGCGATGTTCGGTCTCCGTCACTCCGGCGATGTTCGGTCTCCATCACTCCGGCGATGTTCGGTCTCCGTCACTCCGGCGATGTTCGGTCTCCATCACTCCGCGATGTTCGGTCTCCATCACTCCGCGATGTTCGGTCACCGTCACTCCGCGATGTTCGGTCTCCATCACTCCGCGATGTTCGGTCACCGTCACTCCGGCGATGTTCGGTCTCCGTCACTCCGGCGATGTTCGGTCCCCATCACTCCGCGATGTTTGGTCTCCATCACTCTGGCAACGTTTGGGCCTTCAGTAAGGATGTGGCTTAGTTGTGATGCCCTCTATGAGTGAACAGCCTGACTACTCGCCGTCTAGGCCCAAATGTGAGGAATAGCCAGCTCGAGAGAGGAACTGGAGGGGTTGCAGATGCTTGTGGAACCATATTCCATCAACAGTCGGTGTCTTCTGCCTCAGCATAAGGTTTCATGTTCTGCAATCAATGAGATGGAGCCTTTTTTATCTGCCTGAATTTGGCATCGGTCCTATTTCAACCTCCAGCATTTAACCTCTTGTGTGCAAAAGTCTTTCCGGATACATTGTCCAACAATACTTCATTTATAGGCATAGGACAGCCGATGAATTGATGCACCGAAATACACTATCACATATTCCAGTAGCCGTGACTGTATTATGTACAAAATCTATACAATAGCGACTGGAAGGCTGTATCCAGTGGGGTTCCACAGGGCTCAGTACTGGGTCCCTTGCTTTTTGTGGTATATATCAATGATTTAGACTTGAATGTAGGGGGTATGATTAAGAAATTTGCAGATGACACTAAAATCGGCCGTGTGGTTGATAATGTAGAAGAAAGCTGCGGACTGCAGGAAGATATCAATGTACTGGTCAGAACAGTGACAAATGGAATTCAATCTGGAGAAGTGTGAGGTAATGCATTTGGGGAGGGCTAACAAGGCAAGGGAATACACATTAAATGGTAGGACACTGAGAAGTGTAGAGGAACAAAGAGACCTTGGAGTGCAGGTCCACAGATCCCTGAAGGTAGCAGGCCAGGTAGATAAGGTGGTTAAGAAGGCATACGGAATACTTGCCTTTATTAGCCAAGGCATAGAATACAAGAGCAGGGAGGTTATACTTGAAAATGTATAAAGCACTGGTTAGGCCTCAGGTAGAGTACTGCATGCAGTTCTGGTCACCACATTACAGGAAAGATGCAATTGCACTGGAGAAGGTACAGAGGAGATTTAAGAGGGCGTTGCCTGGACTGGAGAATTTTAGCTATGTGGAAAGATTGGATCGGCTGGATTTGTTTTTATTGGAGCAGAGGAGGCTGAGGGGAGACCTTATTGAAGTGTATAAAATTATGAGGGGCCTGGATAGAGTGGATAGGAGGGACCTATTTCCCTTAGCAGAAGGGTCAACTACCAGGGAGCATAGATTTAAAGTAATAGATAGAAGGTTTAGCGGGGATTTCAGGGGAAATTTCTTCACCCAGAGGGTGGTGGGGGTCTGGAACTCAATGCCTGAAAGGGTGGTAGAGGCAAAAACCCTCCCCACATTTAAAAAGTACTTGGATATACACTTGCAGTGCCGTATCCTGCAGGACTACGGACCAAGAGCGGCAAAGTGGGATTAGGCTGGGTAGCTCTTGGTTGGCCAGCGTGGACACGATGGGCCGAAATGGCCTCCTTCCGTGCTGTAAACTTCTATGATTCTATGAATAGAACACACAGGCCCTGAACTTGGTGGAAGCTAAGTTCCACCCAAGTGCCACCCAAAGGAGCGCTGGGATCCTGACAGTACTTTGGGCGGAACTCCCATGGAAAAGTCCTGGAAAGACTGCCCGGCGACAACAAAACATTCAACTTTGGCACATTTACAAAATAAATAGTGTGCAATTTTTGAAACTTTTAAAAACAATACCCCGAAACGATGCACTTAACGCACGTCACATGGGCCTTGAAAAAAACATGCACTTTTTTTTTGGTGTACAATGTCAACAATCATTTAAAATTTTGTTAAAAAAAATACCCTCTTACTTTGAGCAATATGCCCTGAATCTGGGCGGCAGCGGGCGGGAGCTTCCAATCTCGGCGGCAAATGCAATCCTCGGCAAAGTGCTGCCAAGGATTGAGTTGGGCCCAGGGAGTGGGGTTGGGGGGGGGGGGGGGGGAACAGATAAAATTAAAAATGTCCAAAAAATAAGCAAAAAAACCACTGGAAAATCTTCAGGGGACCCTATTCACCTGAATCGCTGCAATAAAAATCAAGAAAAGAAGTGGACTAACCTTTTTTTGCGGGTCTTCATATTTACCGTTGAGGTTAGATCTTACTCCACGCGACGATCCTTCCCCCTGCTGCAGCGGACTCCCGCCCGGACCAAACTGGCAGCTCGGCGGGCAGGAGGACACTTCGGCGCGTTGCCCGTCAGCGGGCGGTCCCCAGCGGGTGGTCCCCAGCGGTCTTCCCTCCCCGCTGGCAGGAGGCCTCCACCAAACTCGCTCGGAGGGGAGACCGCCCAGAAAACTCGGCAGCAGCGGGCGGTGAGTCCACCAAGTTCGGCCCGGTTATTTTTTATGCACGTGAAAGGAGCACTGTAAATCAGGTGGAGGAAATTACCCTATTTGATCTTTTAAGAACATAAGAAATAGGAGCAGGAGTAGGCCATCGGCCCCTCGAGCCTGCTCCGCATTTAATACGATCATGACTGATCTGATCATGGACTCAGGTCCACTTCCCCGCCCGCTCCCCATAACCCCTAATTTCCTTATCGGTTAAGAAACTGTCTATCTCTGTCTTAAATTTATTCAATGACCCAGCTTCCACAGCTCTCTGAGGCAGCGAATTCCACAGATTTACAACCCTCCTGAGAGAAGAAATTTCTCCTCATCTCAGTTTTAAATGGGCGGCCCCTTATTCTAAGATTGTGCCCCCTAGTTCTAGTCTCCCCCATCAGTGAAAATATCCTCTCTGTATCCACCTTGTCAAGACCCCTTTGATCTTTTGATCAAAAGCCACCATCTGATCTTTAACTAAATGAAATGGGTGCCTCTAATTCATTACAGAGGGTTTTGACCCCTGTGTACCATATACCTTTATGCTAACTCAGTTTAGAAGCAGTTGTTCTGTGCACCAGGCCCTCTGTGGATTTTACGGGAACCATGGAAACAATTTTGAAAAATGACTTGACGGCAAAGGGTTTAAATCAAGTCTGTATCAGCGTGACGTGAGCTGTTCAAAGGTATTCTGCCTGGAGGAGCTGTGCAGCACGCATCTCATCAAGTCCTCCCGATGAGAGAAATCAGTTGTTGAATGATCTGCAACATTCATAGTGAGCTAATAAATTCAGAACACCATCGGTGAGCCTTAAGTACAGTGCCAGCATATCTCGCAGGCAAACCCAAAAGCAAAATAGTCTGTCAACTTGAACAGATTAAAGATTGAACATTTTCTGTCTTTTCTTTGATGTCGATATTGGGGAACGGATAAGACGCTGTTCCGCCAATAGACAGCATGGAAAAGCACTTATACTTACCTATGTTCATATTACCTCATCGTTACATTAAAGGTGAAGGCAAGTGTAGAGGCAGCACTTTGATTATCATATATTACCATTCCCATACCGTTTTCTCGGAGAGTGCCGATGTGATCCTGACACAGTTTGGGGAAGCTGCAACACAGGACTACATGCATGCTAAAAAGCATAAGCAACCTGCTAGAGGCAGGGCTAATTGATCCCACAATCAATGGATCAGATCAAAGCTCTGCAGTCCTGCCACATCCAGTCATTTCACAACTAATGGGAGGAGGAGTCCCCATCCTCAATGATGGTGCAGCCCATCACGTGAGTGTAAAAGACAAGGCTGAATGAAGCGTTTGCAACCATCTTCAGCCAGAAGTGCCAAGTGGATGATCCATCTCGGCCTCCTCCTGAGGTCCCCGCCATCACAGATAACAGTCTCCAGCCAATTCGATTCACTCCACGTGATATCAAGAAACGGGCTGAGCGCAAACTGGATACAACAAAGTCTATGGGCCCCAACACCATCCCGGCTGTTGTGCTGAAGGCTTGTGCTCCAGAACTAGTCGCGCCTCTAGTGAAGCTGTTCCAGTACAGCTACAGCACTGGCATCTACCCGACAATGTGGAAAACAGCCCAGGTATGTCCTGTCCACAAAAAGCAGGACAAATCCAATCCAGCCAATTACCGGCCCATCAGTCGACTCTCAATCATTAGCAAAGTGATAGAAGGTGCCGTCGACAGTGTTATTAAGCAGCACTTACTCACCAATAATCTGCTCACCAATGCTCAGTTTGAGTTCTGTCAAGACCACTCAGCTCCAGACCTCATTACAGCCTTGGTCCAAACAGAGCTGAATTCCAGAGGTGAGGTGAGGTGAGAGTGACTGCCCTTGACATCAAGGCAGCATTTGACCGAGTGTGGCATCAAGGATACCTAGTAAAACTGAAGTCAATGAGAATTAGGGGGAAAACTCTCCACTGGCTGGAGTCATATCTAGCACGAAGGAAGATGGTTGTGGTGGTTGGAGGTCAATCATCCCAGCCCCAGGACATCGCTGCAGGAGGTCCTGCATCTTCAGCTGCTTCATCAATGACATTCCCCCCATCATAAGGTCAGAACTGGGGATGTTCGCTGATGACTGCACAGTGTTCAGCGCCAGTCGCAACTCCTCAGATAATGGAGCAGTCCATGCCCGCATGCAGCAAGACCCTGGATGACATCCAGACCTGGGCTGATAAGTGACAAGTAACATTCGCGCCACACAAGTGCCAGGCAATAACTATCTCCAGCAAGCGAGAGCCTAACTACTGCCCCTTGACATTCAACGGCATTACCATCACTGAATCCCCCACCATCAACATCCTGAGGGTGACCATTGACCAGAAACTTAACTGGACCAGCCGCATAAATACTGTGACAACAAGAGCAGGTCAGAGGCTGGGTATTCTGTGACGAGTGTCTCACCTCCTGACTCCCCAAAGCCTTTCCAACATCTACAAGGCACAAGTCAGGAGTGTGATGGAACACACTCCACTTGCCTGGATGAGTGCAGCTCCAACAACACTCGAGAAGCTCGACACCATCCAGGACAAAGCAGGCCACTTGATCTGCACGCTACCCACCACCTTCAACATTCACTCCCTCCACCACCGGCGCACCGTGGCTGCAGTGTGTGCCATCTACAAGATGCACTGCAGCAACTCGCCAAGGCTTCTTCGGCAGCACCTCCCAAACACGTGACCTCTACCAACTAGAAGGGCAAGGGCAGCAGGTGCATGGGAACACCATCACCTCCAAGTTCCCCTCCAAATTCACCTCCCAGTCACACACCATCCTGACTTGAAAATATATCACCGTTCCTTCGTCGTCGCTGGGTCAAAATCCTGGAACTCCCTCCCTAACGGCACAGTGGGAGCACCTTCACCGCACGGACTGCAGCGGTTCAAGAAGGTGGTTCACCAACACCTTCTCGAGGGCAATTAGGGATGGGCAATAAATGCTGGCCTTGCCAGCGACGCCCACATCCCAGGAACGAATAAAAAAAAAAACAGCTACCCAGCTCACTCCCTATAAGATAGAGGACCCAAAATGGCTGAAGGAGTTGACCAGTGATTGCCTGTTTTACAAGGGTGCTGAGTCACTGCATTACTGATCAGGTTCTGAGAATGCAATATGGGTCAGCAGCTCATTTAAATTTGGTGTCATAATGAGCCGATAACACACAACAGGTGTTCCCGACTTTAGAAAGGCACATTAAATGGACAAGTGGCCGGAAGATCCTGTGCCAGGAGAAGCCTGGGCCTGATGTGGCAATGTGTAGCCAACACCATCCATCACATTCGCAGCCCTCTCATGAATTTCACTGTATTAAGGAGCAAGAATGTTGGAATCTTTTAGGAACGGAGATGTTATGTATTGTTCGTGTACATTAAATGTATAAGTACAATGGTGCGCCACAGAGGGCGCTATGGTGGGAGTCCTGAAAGTACCTGCAAGACAGAGTATAAAAGGCTGCCCACCACACCTGAGAGGCACTCTGGAGTTGCACAATAAAGGACTAAGGTCACAGCAGTTACTACAACACCAGGCTGTGTGGAGTCAGTGATTTGAGTGCTACATACATCACATTGGCGACGAGGACACGGATGAGCTTCACTCAACCATGGCTACTCTGGGCTCATTACAGGACTTTACGGTGGGCAATGATTGGGAGGCCTTTACGGAAAGGCTCGAGTACTACTTTACGGCAAACGGCCTGACGGGGGGCACGGACGCACTGAGAGAGAAGCGTAAGGCGATATTATTTTCCAGTTGTGGCGATGAGATCTCGTCAGGGATTTGCTGGCACCCGCGAGCGCCAGGGACAAGTCATATGAGGAGTTGATCGACCAACTGAAACCGAAGGAGAGCATCCTCACGGCCAGGCGCAAATTCTACCATCACTGCAGACCTGAGGGCCAGGATGTCACCAAATATGCTACGGACATCAGGAGACTCGCGGCGCCGTGCGACTTTGGCACACACCTTGATGAAGCGTTGCGAGACGTTTTTGTTATGGGGATTGGCCATGAAGGTCTCCTTCACAAGCTGCTATCCACTGAACCTACAGTCACCCTGAAGCAAGCCATCACCATCAGCAGGGCATTAATGACCTCGACTTGCAACACCAAACAGATGATCCACACAGTCTCGAACCCGGCAGCCACTGTCCACAGGATAGCGCCCGTCACGGACAAAATTGCAGAACGTGGCTCTGCCCAGGGCAGAGAGCATGGACCTCGGGCCCCGGAACTCAGAGTCCGCTGAGGGGGGGCCAATCGAGTAGCACCATGCTGGCGCTGCAGAGGAAGCCATGGGGCTCACCGGTGCAGGTTTGCGGAGTACACGTGCAATGCTTGCCACACGAAAGGCCACCTTCAGCGTATGTGCAAATGAAACCTGACTCACTGTGTGGCTGAGGAGATGGTAGAGGATCCCAGCGAGGAGCAGGCAGAAGAAGATGAGGCGTTTGGACTGTACACGTGTACCGACGATTCGGCCCCAGTGATTATGGAAGTCAAGATTAATGGAGTCCCAGTGAGTGTGGAAGTGGACACTGGATCGGGTCTGTCGTTGATGAGTCAGGAAACTTTTCATAAACTGTGGGTCAACCCAGCTGCACGACCCAAGCTGGTCCCGGTCACGGTGAAGCTGCGCACCTACACCAAGGAACTGATATCTGTTCTTGGGAGAGCGGATGTGCAGGTATCTCACGGGGGCGAGACGCACGGTTTACCTTTGTGAATCATTGCAGGCGATGGGCCGACGCGACTAGGCAGGAGGTGGATGGAGAAGGTCCGTGGGAGCTGGGAAGACTTCATTCCTCCACAGACCACTGTTCCCCCGGGTTCCCAAAGAGCAGCGCCGACCGAACTGGAGGAGAAAGAAGCAGTTCATCAGCAGTCTAAATCCCCACACAGACGAGCAGACCCTGGAAGAGGAGTTTGGCAGGTGCGGGCCGATTGCTGGGGTGCGGGCCGGCGATGCGCTGCGGGCGATGAGCGGGAGGTCCATTGATGGCCGACAAATCCAAGGGCCCCATGCAGAGGAAAAGTCGGGCGGCGGTCATGTCTACGGTGGTGGCGGCTACGGCGGCCGCAGGAGAGGTGGCAGTTGCGGCGACAGCGACAGGAGTGGAGGCTACGGCGGCGGCTGGTGTGACTCGGGAGAACGTGAGCCAGAGTGGCAGATACGGCAGCAATTACGGAGGCCGCTCTCACAGGAACTATGACTGATTGAGTCCAGGGAACCACTTCTGCCAGAGTCAAGATCAAGTTGTTCTTGGCCGTTTTTCTCCTTTCTTTCTTCTCTGTTCCTTCTGTTCCTTCTTCGCCAGCGAGCTCAAGATGATGGCGAACCTTGTGGCAGCAGAGCTCTGCAGAGAAAGGCAAGCAGAGCAACTAAAATGGCGGCGCCCAGTGGAAGCCTCGTGGGAAACACAAGATGGTGTCTTAAAAGGGAAATGCACCCGGGAGTCTTAAAAGGGCCTTACACCGTTGGCGGTCCCCACAAAGAGACTTTTGGAAGGCAAGAGCGAGTCTAAATGAGCAATGTGAATGTAGGATAACGGATTTATGATAAGAGTTAATATTTTAATGCTGAATGGTTGCTGTGTTTAAAATAATGGATATGAATTACAAAAATACCCCGAGATACAAGAAAAAGGGTAATGGATCCGTGGCTAACATGACTAATGGACTAATGCGATTTTTGATTTATGTGATTCATGCAACGGTTCAGCGGCTGCAGATGAGCCGCCAAGGCGATTATTTTCTGAGAACAGAGGCAACGCACCAGTTGCGATGCCCTGTCTCAGCACAGCCCATTACCTTGGGCAAAAAGGGGCAGTATACCGCCACTGTACCTCACCCAGTGGAGCTGGGATTAAACAACTGTTCAGTGTACCTGCAACCTTTTGACATAACATCTGTACCACATATTATATGTACCATACAAATGTACTGTCTATGTATACCTGCTTTCTGTTGGCGGTTATGCTCGTGTACTTCATCACCCGTGTAAGGACTGCAAACACCACATGCTTGCACTGGATCACAAGCATAATCTCCACATGGGGGAGAAGAGGGAAGTGGCTGGTCATGGACTCTCACTCACAAATCAACCAGGACGAACAAGGCCGAGGTTACCAGCAATGGCTTTTGGAACTGAGGGGGGGGAGTGAGATGTTATGTATTGTCCAGGTACATTAAATGTATAAGTACAATGGTGCGCCACAGAGGGCGCTGTGGTGGGAGACCTGAAAGTACCTGCGAGACAGAGTATAAAAGGCTGCCCACCACACCTGAGAGGCACTCTGGAGTTACACAATAAAGGACTAAGGTCACAGCAGTTACTACAACACCAGACTGTGTGGAGTCAGTGATTTGAGTGCTACATACATCACAGGGTCAAAGGCCATTGGGGGCTAAAATGTTGTCCCTTTTTTGTTCGTAGATCAACCCCAACCCCTGCTTTGTCGACATCTTCCTCGGTCCCTTTTCTCAGCAGAAATACAATGCCTTTTGAATTTATACTACCCACTCCAGCAACCTTCCCTGTAACTTGTAGAATAAGTCGATTGCATTTTGTGCGAAATTGATCTGCCCAATTTCTTACTTGCTCATTTTTCATTTGTGTGAACATTGTGCAGTAATCAGTTGTTCTGTGGTATTCTTTAGCTCATTTCTGAACGGCTCTTCATGTACTTTCTTGTCCTTCAACGCTGCTAAATAGTTCTTTTTCAACTAAAATTATTCTCGAATATGGCCATCAGATTCTTCTTTAAAAGCTGAATTAAATGTGATTGAAGTGAATCAATACACACACACTTACACACAAATGTACACACACACATACAATATACACACACACAATATACACACACTTACAATACACACACACACGTCCACACACACAATATATACACACACTCACACATACACACACACTACGCACAGACTCACACACACACTAACACACTTACAATGTACATATGCACACACACATGTACATACGTACGTACACACATGCGCACACACACATGTATACACGTATACAGTATACACACATGTACACACACAATATATACACACTCACACATATACACACACACTACGCACAGACTCACACACACACTAACACACACTTACAATGTACACATGTACACACACATGTACACACATGCACACACACATGTATACACATATACAGTATACACACATGTACACACACGTACACACACATACAATATACACATACATGTACACACACATGTATACAGTATACACACATACATATATTCCAAAGAGAGGAAAGATATCACAGTCCACAGTCTAACTAAAGAGTTTACTCCAATTGTTACTATTTGTTACTTTTTCTGTAGACGTTGGTGTTGCGTTTGCGGGACAGCGTGATGAAGATGGGTGAGGAACTGGAACACGCTGCTGATTCGGAGGTCCGGGAGAAGGAAATCAGCAAACACTTCCAGCATCGGATGGAAGAAATGAAAGTGGAGATGGACGAGCTCGTTCAGCGAGAGCTGGAGGCCTCTCGTCGGTGCATGGAACTGGTAAGGATGTTCAGTTCCAACTTAACATGATTAAAAAATAGAAGCGATGAATGAGGACCACAAATGTTGGAAATTTGAAATAAAAGCAGTCACTGCTAGAAATAAATAGCTGTCCAGTCAAATCGAAAGGGAAAGATAAGTTAATATGTTGGCTGTCACCCTTTATACGAACTAGTACAGTCAGGCTGGAGGAGACGCTTTGTAGTACATGATCTCCCCATAGTCTGAAGATTTTCTTTTAAGAAGGACTGCTCACACTTCTGAAGCCTGAGGTGAAACAAATGCTATCTTTTTAATCCACAACTATTTCTGTTTTCTTCATTGATGCGGTTCTCTTTGTGTGGCTAAATGGCAATAGGCGACACTTGCATACTAATGTGGAACTGTGAGGTGAGACCAAACTGTGGCCTCATCCATCAATCTACGTCGACCCCCCCCAGCACAATACGTGTGCGTGAATTTGGTTTTTGAAGTAACGGTTGCTAACGTGTCAGTGACAGCAACCTTTCAGCATCCATGCTTTGTGAAGCAATAATTAGCATGCGAGTGAAGTATCGAATCTGGCACAGATCTGACACGGCGATTGTACTCTTTGGAGCTTGTAACTAAAAATGGAACCAAAATTGTGTGGAGTGAAGGGCAGTGTGCGTGGGAGGGAGCTTTGTAGCAAGGATAAAAAGAACTTGCATTCATCGAGCAACTTTCATGACCTTGGGACGTTCTAAAGCACTTTACAGCCAATTAAGTACTTTTGAAGTGTAATCTAGTAATGTAGCCTATTTATCCACAAACAACAATGTGATAACGACCAGGTCATTTGTTTTATAGAATCATAGAATGGTTACAGCATGGAAGTAGGCCATTCGGCCCATCGAGCCCGTGCCGACTCTTAGCTACTCCCACTCCCCCGACCTTTCCCCGTAGCCCTGCAATTGTTTTTCCTTCAGATATTTATCCAACTCCTTTTTGAAAGATAAGATTGAGTCTGTCTCCACCACCCTGTCAGCCAGTGCATTCCAGATCCCAATCACTCGCTGCATAAAAAAGCTTTTTCTTACACCACCTTTGTTTTTTTTTGCCAGTCACCTTAAATCTGTGTCCTCTGGTTCTTGGCCCTTCTGCCAATGGGAACAGTTTCTCTCTATTCACTCTGTCCAGACTGATATCTTCTTTACGACATCATAAATACACAGACTACAAGATGGCTCCATTGCACAGGCACTTGTCAGGTGACCTAGTCACATGATGCTTTTATTGTATTTACATGAGTAGCTGCATTACCATAGTAGTCCACTGAGTGGAGCAGTAGTCCACTAGGTGGAGTTCTCTATTACACTTCTCCCTCCTTAATGAAGAAGTAATCATAACAAAATAATCATTATACAGAACTTGCATAGTTATACATAACAAAATAAATTGACTTATTTTGCGATATTTACAAATCAAACTTAACCACTGGTTTCCTGTTTCAAAGAGGATGACTGCTCTTGAAAAGAACCTTCCAAACCTGGTGTAGAACTCATTCTAGTCTGAGCATGAGGAGAGATTTCCTCTAAGGGATGCCCTTGATCTATATTTGAACTCTCTACAACTTCAGACTGTTTGTCTGCCTGACTCGGACTCAGACGAAATTCAGACTTTCTCTTGTACTTGTTTCTAGTACATCTGATGTAGGATTTGCTACTGGTACTCTACTTGTAACAAGACTATCTGACTCATCAGAAATAATCGAATCATTCCAACTTTCAACTCCATCCACATCTGTAGGTAATATATGATAAGTGCGAACAAACCTAACCTGTCCATGATCAAACATCTTGACCAAATATGTGCGAAGGCCACATATATTCAATACTCTTCCTGGTAACCACTTTAACCATTTAAGGTGATGGTTCTTCACTCTCACCTTCTGATTCAATTTCACACTTCTCTCTCTTACTCTACCTCTATCATGATTCTCTTTCTGTCTTAATTGTTTCTCTTCTACTGACTATGCCAGGTTTGGTTTTAGCAACGAGAACCTGGTTCATGGCCGTCGTTTGAGAAATATCTCTGCTAATGTTCTACCAGTAGTTGGATGAGGAGTGTTACGATATGTAATTGGAAAATGTTTCAATTTGTGGTCCAACGACAACTGCTGTTTCTTTGGATTTGGAACCAACATTTTTTTGATGAGGGCACTCTGCTGCGCCATTTGAAGCAATGTGGTATGATGGAACCTTATCATTACCACACAACTTTACCTTACCATCCTGACTTGGGTACATCAACAATGGATGTAGCCCAATTACTTAGATCTATCTTAGAGATAATGTTCACAGTCTCTAGTCTTTTGAGTTCTTGCTCAACTTTCTCCCTGAGTGCATATGGTACGGGACGTGGCTTGCAGTAAACTGGTCTAGCGTCCTTCTGTACTCTGACACTTGCCTTGAAGCCTTGGATCAGACTGCCTGTTTCGCAGAACACCTTCGGATATTGCTTGATGACATCATCCAGGGATTCCCAAATGCCGGTGGGGATGTTGCACTTTTTCAAGGAGGCTTTGAGGGTGCCCTTGAAGCATTTCCTCTGCCCACCTGGGGCTCGCTTGCCATGTCGTAGCTCCAAGTAGAACTGCTAAGCATTTAGGGGTCTATGGGTCAACATCCCTTTAATAGCATCCCTTTGGTGCTGGTCACTGAGAAGGTGTGCACTTAGGATATGATGGCCCAACTCTTTTAGAGCGGAACAGGTTAAATATCTCTCAGTATTCAGGAATTGAGTGCTACTGCACGTTGAATTGAAGACAAAAGCCCCTAAATGGTTGTCATGGTGATGTACATGATTCTGAATACTGAGTGCACATTATAATTGAATATTTGGTACTAAATGAAGTAAAAATAGTTATAAACCAGATTGTTAATCATTTTTTACGATGGTGTCAAGCTCACTGATAACTGCTTCAAGTGCTTCACCAATCAAAATATACGGCGTGGTGCCATTTTTAATTTAAACAGGGCCAAGGGAATCGAGTCAGTCAACAACTTCCTCTTTCTCCAACCGGCTGGTGAATCATTGCAGAACGCACATCATGTTTTATTAATCAAATAATGTAGAGTGCCTAAAGGCCCCAGTTGTCCTATTCACAGAGAGGCGCTGAAACATAACTAGTTTACTGTGATCTTTTGTATTTTTTGTTGTTGCCGGTTTACTGGTCTTGGCACCTAATGAAGTTGGTGGGGAAATGAATGAAATGGCGGCTTGAGCACTGGTCTGTGACGATTCGCTTGGTGCCTACCCAGCCTTTCCTCCAACCACTGTCTGTCCCACCTGTGACAGAGACTGTCATTCCCATATTGGACTGTACAGTCACCTGAGAACTCACTTTGAGAGTGGAAGCCTGCCTTCCTCGATTTCGAGGGACTGCCTATGATGATGTGGCAATAGGAACGCTACAATTTTCTCAAGAGCCATAGCTTAGGAATTCTCTAACCCAGGAGGCTCAGTCATTGAGTATATTCCAAGACAGAGGTCGTTAGATTTTTGGGAACGAAGTTAATTAAGGAATATGGGGATCGTGCAGGAAGGTGGAGTTGAGGTAGAAGATCAGCCATGATCTTTTTTTGAGTGGCTCGACGGCTGAATGGTCAACTCCTGCTCCTATTTCTTCGGTTCTTCTTATGTTAGAGAGGGGAATATTGGCCTGTGATTTTCCTCCTGGTGACTCTCCAGGAGCGTGTGTGTGCGTGTGTGTCTGTGTGTGCCTGTGTGTGCCTGTGTGTGTGTGGTGTGTGTGTGTGTGTGTGTACGTTTGTGTGAGTGCGTGCGTGTGTGCATGTGTGTGTGTGCGTGTGTGCGTGCGCGCGC